>NC_081234.1:105908-340908 GCF_902713425.1 Acipenser ruthenus | reverse complement strand
CCGACTGGAAGGTGAACTTCACTGTAACGCGTGCCCTCCGGGCTTCAGTCAGGCCTCGTGTTTTATTCATGAGTTTGGCCGCAGCTCCTGCGCTGTGCCGGGAATAACCTGAAAGGAGACCCCCGGGGAGTTTAGCTGCCACACTTCGATTTGTTTAGTGAAATTACCCCTCCTCCAACCCCCTACAGCTCTTAACTGTTGGGCTCGGCAGCTTCATTACGGTCAATATATGCTGTACAACTTTCCTGGATCCAAGAGTCAGGATTTAAAATGTTGTTAAACTTTATTTAACACAGTTCAAGCAAGACAGAGTTCCATTTTAAACCAAACCAAGCGTTCAATAACGCACATTACTACACAAGCAATCCGTCTATAATTAACCTGTATATTAGTATTAAGACTGTTACAAACCTAAATAAAACATAAGAACATAAGAAAGTTTGCTCGTTTGGTAGTAAAAACAGCCGCGATTAATACTATATTCAATATACTACATCGTTTCAGGAAGCTATATATATAAACAGCGGTTATGTCTTCATAGTGCATTAGTACGATAGTCGAAATTTCAATTTTTTTCAAAGTCGAAATTCCGAGTTTTAAGAGACGAGTTTAAATGTTTATTTTGCAAGTAAACGGTTTTTGAAGGACTTTACTGCCATCTGCTGTTAGCAGGCGGTACTGCACATGACAATATATACCGTGGCGGTAATGTACTTACAAAAATTGCAAAATGTTGTCAAATATCATGAAACACGGCCATCATTTACTATTGTTTATTACTCTTTTAAGGAGGGTATTTAATGCCAAATTGAAAAATAAATGTCTAAATAAATGTCTATATAAATGTCTAAATAAATAAACATATAGACATTTATTTACGTATTTCTATATTTCTGTATTTATTTGATTATTTCTACATGTATTTATTAATTTCAGTATTTATTCATGTATTTATTCATTTATTTAGGCATTTATTTTTCATTTTGGTATAAAATATCCTCCACACCCTTATACATGTATATAGAAATACTATCAGAAACTTGTAAGAACGACGGATTTCCAATATTAAGAACATAGGAAAGTTTCCAAACGAGAGGAGGCCATTCAGCCCATCTTGCTCGTTTGGTTGTTAGTAGCTGCTGGTTTATCCTAGCTGCTGGTATCCTAGATTTGGATGGACAGTATTTATCCTACCTTGATTTTTATTTGACAGTACTTTGTGGCTATTACTGGACATCTGGCGCCACCGTGTGGACATTGTTAATAACTGCCAAAATCAGGCAATTTGTAAGATTTGCCCCTTTGTACATGTAGAGAAATGCATACCACAAAATCAACCCACCTCCCTCCTTAATAATCCTTTAAAATTTGTTTCATGCTAAAGTATTTATAAACTATAATACACGCGAGCTTAATAGCAGCATTTTTGTAATAATAATAATAATAATAATAATAATAATAATAATAATAATAATAAGACTCCCATGGTCGTGACAATTAAGGATCTTGCGGAAATATATGCAAACTGGACATGGACATATGTGAATTAGTGTCAGAATTTAACACGGTTTAACCCAATCACTAAATTAAATCTGCAACAGCGCCGCTGGTGTAGTGGTATCATGCAAGATTCCCATTCTTGCGACCCGGGTTCGATTCCCGGGCGGCGCACGTCTTTTTATTAGTATTATTATTACTATTATTTTTTTAATAATTGTTATTTTTTAACCACTCCTTTTTTAAAATAGTACATTTACTTTCATGCATATAATAACACAAAATATTGATCAATTGTTTAAAAAAAAAAAAAAAAAAAAAAATCAACTCCCTATTTTTTATTAAAAAAAAAAAAAAAAAAAAACAACACACACGTTGAATTTGCGTAATCGCGTACAAAGATGCTGAAGATATAATTATATTGCCCGCTGCCCTCCCCTGATCTGCCCCGACGGCGCGTCACTGCGCCTGCGCGCTGGTATATCCGCCCGGACTCGGCCGCCATCTTATGTCGCTTTTTCTTTTGTTCCACAGACGGAGCAGAGGCGGCTCTGCGAGAACGAGAGAGAGAGAGAGAGATTTACCTTTAAAAAACAACCTTATAAACAAACAAACAAACAAACAATACAACACGAAACACACAGAAAGAGATTCATTCTCAGGGTACAGGAAGTCTCTCGGCAAAAAAAAAAAAAATGATGATGATGGATGACGAGCAGCCCAAGACGCTGTGAGTATTATTATTATTATTATTATTATTATTATTTTTTAATTCTGTTGTCGGTTTTTTTTTTTTTTAAACATGTTGCGTTACCACACACACGCAGAAAACACGTCTGGTCTTTTAGCAGCGCTAGACCGGAGTCGTTGCTGTTTTTTTGGGGGGGTACAGAAATACATACGTGGTTGTTTTGTGATATCGCAAAAAAGGCCGCGTAATTGGGATGTGATGACGTGCCCGTCTCCTTCTGTTGTGTATTATTATTATTATTATTATTATTATTATTATTATTATTAAATAAAACGAAGGGGGGAACAAGTCATTTTTAAAATAAACACAATATTGATTCGCTGTTGGCGCTTACTCGCTCGCATTTGAAATCGGAATATCGGTTTGGGCAATCGTTCACATCCAGTAGTACCAGAGAGAAACAAACAAACACAATATGGCCTTGAATTTTGATTTTCTGGACTTTGATACATTGAAAACAAACACACAACACGGCGCCAGGCGCCACAGTATTATAAACAACGACCAGGCGCCATTGCTTCGTGTATGTGGCTGATGATGGTGTTACAAATGTTAACATTTTCTGGCTAAACAACCCGTCAAAGCTACTGTTAATAATAATATGCTTGGCCGACGACGTTTTATATTATTGGCTGAATACTGTCGCTCTATTAAGACACGTTCTTTTATTTTAATTTAATTTTTTTTCGTATTGATGCAGTGTAAGTTAACCAAATGTCCCAACACTATATAGGAAGTGTTGGGCCCAAGGCTTTTATACAAAGTATAGGGACGAGTCTCCTTAATGTTTTTAGGCGGGTACATGCAAGTACACGTTTTTAATTGCAACCCCAATTTATAATGCGTTTGTTAATTGTATTTTACAAAGTTATAGAAGAGTTACTTTTTATGCAAAAATACATAAGCCAGCCTGTCCCATTTTAAACTCTGCTGCATTACGTGTCCTGAACGGAAGCGTTGATTATGACAGTATTGCTTTTGAAAAAAGTGTTGGCAGGCAATGCCATTTTATAAACTCCAGGAATCAGAATACCCAAACTTTTCTCATTCGATATAAACTCCAGTCTAGGTTCAAAAACCTGAAGTATTGCATCTCGCGTTCTGTTAAACCCATTATTACTGGGCTGGAAATACGTAGAGCAGTTTGATCCTTTCCTGGTTTTGCTGTAACACACCTGAGCTTGTTACCTATACACACTGGGGCTAATCAAGCTCGTAGTAAAACCTGGAATGGGTGACACTGCTGTGCAATTCCAACCCTGCGTTCTGCTCCCAAACCAACTACGACTAAAGTGGCGATCTTGTAGCTTCCTCATTCAGCTTGTCTCTGGATCCTGCATGCACTGATTATTAAACAGAAGGGTTTGTTAACACAAATAGCCTGGGCATTGGTAGTCTCATGGTGTTAACTTGTAGTTGCACTTCTACACGCTTTTTCAACATGTTTGGGCCCATGAGTAACACACACCCATCTTCAGCACACACACTCGCACACACCTTTCTTGGAACCCTTTTCTCCGCAGCATGTTTGTCATCAACCACAAGTGCAGAAACCCCTCCCCAGATTCACTTGAACCAAAATGACCCTGCTGGAGAATTTATGAAAAGGAGAATATGCAGCTTCCAGCTTATTCCATTAAACACTGAAATACACGTTTTTTTTTTAGTCTTGATCTCTGCACCTTTTTCTAATTTTACAAGCAATTTCACAAGCGAGTTTTGGTGGTGTATATAGTTTAGAAATGCTACACAGTTTTTTTTTTTTTATAAATTCAAATGTTTCGACTAGAAGTCTTTCTCAATACATTCATCATTTTAAATGTAGTACTTCTAAATTTAGCACTTGAGTGTTTTATTTATTTTTAATGGTCATGGATAGTGTTGTATGCCAACCACTATTCAGGGCTGGAAATAAGACTCCTGTTGCATAGCAGTTTGGCCCATTTTAGGTTTTACTACCAGCTTGATGAGCCCCAGTGCGTATAGGTAACAAGCTCAGGTGTGTCATTAAACTCGTAATAAAACCAGGAACGGATCAAACCGCTATGCAGTGGGAGGCCTGTTCCCATCCCTGTTTGGTCCACACTTCCTGTTCCCCTTCCAGTTCATATAAATGTTTTGACTTGTGCAATTGAATAACTGGTTTCTTCTCTCTCTCTCTCTGTGTTTTACAGTTACGTTGGGAATCTCTCTAGAGATGTGACAGAAGCTCTTATCCTTCAGCTGTTCAGTCAGATTGGACCGTGCAAAAGCTGTAAAATGATTGTAGATGTAAGTCTCTCTCTTTTTAATCCAGTGTCGTGTAGCACAGCGGTGGCCAACCCCGGTCCTGGAGGGCCGCAGGGTCTAATGGTTTTTGTTCCTCCTGCCAGAGTTCTCAATTACTTAATTGAACACATTTTTTTTGTTTAATTGGTCAACAGCACAAAAAAAATCTAGGTCTTTAGCCATGGATGATTTAAATATACCCAGAAAACCTGCAGGATGGTGGCTGTCCAGGACCTGGTTTAGTCACCCCTGCTGTAGCATGTAGTGCTGCATCAATCTGTTGTTCGGATTGTGATCTCCACAGGTGAGGGTCACTGGTGTCGATCGGGCTGATTCACTCGTTCAGAGTGAAGAAGCCGCTGCCTGGATTTGTGTGGATTGCTGTGCTCCATAGTCTTAAGAAAAGTAGCAGTCCACGTGAAATCCAAGTAGCTGTTTCTTCACTTGGAATGGTAAGTCAGCCTGATCAACACCAGTGACATTCGCCTGTGGAGAGCTTGATCGGAATAATGTGGCTCTCTTAAGGATGCTTGGTGGTCAACTGGTTAAAGAAAGGGGCTTGTTACCAGGAGGTTCCCGGTTCAAATCCCAGCCACTGTGTGGTGACCCTGAGCAAGTCACTTAACCTAAAACCGTGGTCCTATTGTAAATCGCAATACGTGACTCTGCAGCAGTTGTTGTGAGGCATAGTTCACTGCCTAGTCTCTGCAAGTCGCTGTGGATTAAAGTGTCTGCTAAATGACTAGACAATAATATTCAGGTGAGAAGTGAGCATTTTCAGGTAGGAATTTTAGGAAGCTGTTTAAACTAACTCTGGGTTTTAAATACCAGTCGCTTAACCTCCTTGTGCTCCGTCCTTCGGGCGAGACGTGAAAACGAGGTCCTATTGTAAGTGACTCTGCAGCAGCAGTTGTTGATGATGCAAATTTCATCTCCTAGTTTCTGTAAGTAGTCATGGATGAAATCTCTTGCTGAGTGACTCATAATAATAATTCATCGCTCTCTCTCTCTCTCTCTCTCCTTGCTGAAGTACACACTTACAGCGCAGTGTTTTTTTTCGTTTTCAGACTGCAGGTAACGACCCGTACTGCTTCGTAGAGTTCTACGAGCACCGACACGCCGCGGCTGCATTGGCTGCCATGAACGGAAGGAAAATAATGGGTAAGGTAAGCTATCGTATCTAAAGGGTGAGTTGGGGGTGAATGAGGCTCGGAGTGTGAAACGCCAGAGGTGTGATTCAAGTCTCCACTGGCAGAGCAGTTTTTGCCATTCAAGTGTTTTTTTTTTTTCACTGTGATCTTTGTTGTAGGTGGCCTGCCCTGTACCTAAAATGCACAGTGTGGCCTTTTTATTAAACCCACACCAGGGATGGAAATAATACTCCCGTTGCATAGCAGTTTGATCCATTCCTGGTTTTGCTACAAGTTTAATAAAACACACCTGAGTGTGTTTACCTGTACACTGTGGCTAATCAAGCTCGTAGTAAAACCTGGAATGGCTGAAACTGCTGTGCAATAGGAGTCTTTATTTCCATGCCTGTCACACTAGAAGCTTGAATGGCCCAAACTGCTATGCAGCGGGAGTCTTCAATTATTCCTGACCCAGCGAATGATTCAGTTATATGCCATTGTGGTCTTTTATTTATCAGACGTGTTCTCCTTTTCCGTAAGGTTTGTTTGAATACAAACAGGATTTTATAGTGTGTGGGCAACGTTTTGTACTCCAATAGTCTTTTTATTGCTCTAGCCAGACAGCCGCCACCCTTATCACTGTATTTAAATGCTGAAATAACCCTCCAGCACCTGTTATTCCAGACATGGTGACAGTGTCCTGATTTGTCTTGTTAACACGTTCTGTAGTAGCAGAGACGCGTTTTTAGGGATAGGAATGGGGGGGTGGGATGGGGGCGGGGGGGTATAACAGTTCAAACCAATCGTACACAGGTAAGTAACGTCAAAGAAAAGTAACTTACTTTTGACGACCATTTAAGAATTTTTTTTAAATGTAAAATCTAAATCTGTTCTGCGTTTCACGTCCTCCTTTTTGTCTTAAGGAATCTCTCCAAACAGCACTTGCTGTAAAGCCAAAAATATTTGCGACCAGAATATTTGGCGAATCACACCCACGAAACCTATTTTTCTCCAGAAATGTTGGCGACCTGTTGCAATATACGAAGCATGTGTTAGTGGAGTCTGATATTCGTGCCAAAAATATTTGCATGTTTTTTTCATACGCATAATAAGGCTAGCAAATGTTTATGGTGGCTTTACAGTAAATTAACATTGCAAGCAGACTTTCTTGGGTGACTGAAATTCCCGACTCTAAGCTCAAACTCTTTAAATAAAACTCCTGTTGACTTTTTTTAATCCTGAAAAAAACACAATGGTATTCTATTGTTAGTCTTGATTATTTTTACTAAAAAAAAAATAAATAAATAATGTTACAAAGATGGTTAGGGTGTCTAAGTTAGACAGTTTTAACATTGATATCCCTCACAGCGAAATGTATTTAAAAAAAAGTATTTCATGTGCACAGACTCTGCTGCGTTACATGTGTGTGTTTATATATTTTAAAATACATTTTACCTGCATGCATACGTTTGTTCCCAGATTATATCGCCACGTATCATATATTCAAATTAATAATATAGATGTACCTCAAATGGTGGCTGAAGTAAAATCATTTGTATAGTTTTGACTAACAAATGACCACAGTAGCACACACACTCCGTCTTGACTTTTCCCAGAGGATCATTACCTGAATATGCAGCCCTGTGTCATGCAACGAAAAAAAAATCAATGTCCTTAAATAATAATAATCATAAACCTTAAACGTAAAGCTACACAAAACCAATTTGCACAAACTGTCAGAGTTGTAACGTTCACGTAAATCATCTGAAAAACGACACTTCCCTGCTTTAAGCAGATTTTTAGGCTTCTGCGTGACTGGCTGTTAGGTTCGCTGATCCAAGACAGTTCACGTGTTTATGCAGAGGCGTTGTGTGTCCTTTGTTTTGAATGTGCGTGCGTTTCACGCAGCCCGGAGGTACTGGGATACATGCACGTTGAATCTTTCTAAAGCAGCAAAATTATTCTAATTGAAGAACAATATATTTATAGCAGCATCCTATGATCTGTTGTAAACCTGGTAGCATCCCGTTCAGTTTTTATAAAAAACACAATATTTTATCCTCAACAGGTAATGAAGGACCATTGAGGAGTTCAGTAAACAAGGTCATATTTCCCTCGTTTGTAAGTGCCTTATTATTTAGACCTTTTTTTACTCTTGTCAGATTGTTTTAATACCAGGTTCTCACTTGAGACTTGCTACCTATTTTTGGGGAAAAAAATATATGATCTGCATCATTGTCAGGATCAGGTATCCTTTTCATCATCATGGCAAGCATACAGAGGCTCACATTGTGTGTGTGTGTGTTGGATTCTTAGCTTAGGAGAAACCTTGTTTTAATGTATGAAAATAGTACGACTAAACACTTTTTTACCCTTTCTTTGTTTCTCTTTTTTTTAGGAAGTTAAAGTGAATTGGGCAACAACCCCGAGTAGCCAGAAGAAAGACACAAGCAGTGAGTATTTATTATTATTATTATTATTATTATTATTATTATTATTATTATTATTATTATTATTATTATTATTATTATTCAGTTGCATGTGTTTAGAAAAAAAAAAAAATACAAAAAGAAACTTTGAATTCAGTGACAAATTGTTATTGTTTTATCTATCTTCGAAAGCTTTCAAATGTTGAAAGAGGTTTGGATTCATATACCTGTGTCTTTTTGGAGTCTGGACTCTGCCCCTGATCCAAGTGTGAATGGGCTCATTTAAAGAAGTATTATTTGCACTTACTGTAAACTACACTATTTAAATATTAAGCTTGCATTGTAGTAACCCTGCACTGCCCTGTAACAGCTGTAAGTCGCCTTGGATAAAGGTGTCTGACAAATACAAATAATAATTGGAATAAAGCGTCTGCTGTGTTAGTAATAGGCAAGCTAAGTCGCATGACTCGCACCTCCCGCACAGCTATCTGATTGTCAGTCCTCTTGATGCAACGAAAAGAGCATTAAGAACTTATCACAGAGTAGTACTTTTTAAAAAGGCTAAAAATGCTGCAGAAGACGACAGCAACAGACAGCGCATCCGCTACAGCTGTGGACACAAACAAAGCTGGAGGAACACGTTGCTTTATAGAAATTAAACTTATTACCAGTTATGTGTTACTAGAAGTTCAGTGTACATATAAAATGTGAATTTGTATAATGCTTAATTTCTATTTCGGTGGTTCTCCAGTACCTTTGAGATTTAGGACCACACCACTTATCTTGCCTTCTGTGTTTGTTAGATCACTTCCATGTCTTTGTTGGGGACTTGAGCCCAGAGATATCCACAGAAGACATCAAGGCAGCGTTTGCCCCGTTTGGGAGAATATCGTAAGTACCGTGCTTCGGAGCGCTATGATAATGCTTTGTGGGCTCTCGCTATTAAAATGATTAAAATGCCATTGTAACAATTTTCTTAATGTGCTGTGGCCTTGTTGAAACTTATCAAGCATACGCTGTTTATAATATGAGTGGCCAAAGATTGGATCGGCACTGAGACAGAACTGCTTCCTCCCTCACCCCCCAAGAAAAAGGGTGCTCCCTCCAGTCCAGGGCAGGGCAGGTTTGAGGCATGGAGACTGAACTGCTCCCTCCCTCACCCCCTAAGAAAAAGGGTGCTTCCTCCAGTCCAGGGCAGGGCAGGTTTGAGGCATGGAGACTGAACTGCTCCCTCCCTCACCCCCCTAAGAAAAAGAGTGCTCCCTCCAGTCCAGTCCAGTCCAGGGCAGGGAAGGTTTGAGGCATGGAGACTGAACTGCTCCCTCCCTCGCCCCCTAAGAGAAAGGGTGCTCCCTCCAATCCAGTGCAGGGCAGGTCATGCGTGAGGCATGGAGACTGAACTGCTCCCTCACCCCCCTGCTTTATAATATCCTTACAGAATGTATTGGTCAATATTAAATATGCAGTAAATTGATGCTATGCTAGTTTAAGTATTCTTTCTTCAAGTTGTGAAAAGACTGACAGGTAAGTGTTTCAAAATCTTATTCTGAATGTATTAATGTCTTGAAACCCAAAAGTATCTTTACATTGTAAACCACTGTGATTCAATATTGTATTTGACAATCAATGTAAAGTTTCAAGTGGATACCGAAATAAAATATATAGATGTCTTTACTTTCATTGGGAATGTGTGATAGTTTTAAATGGTAATTGAGTTTACACAGACAAGGTTTATATGTTAATCTAATACTTTACAGCCTCACTGTAACAACACACTTTAAGATGAATGTATTGGTAAAAAAAAAACTTTATTTGTGTTTTTGTCCATGTGTACAGAATTACATTTGTTTAACCTTTTTTTTTCTACAAACTAAGTCTTCATAGTCAAATATACGATTGCAACAATATCTGAAATTTCAATTTCTCAAAATTCACAGCTGCCCATGGAATTTCAAAAAGCGGGTAACGAATTGACCTGAGAAATAAAGAAATCGGTTAACAGGCGACGTATGCCTTTTTAATTCCTATTTTTTTTTTGTATTCATATTTATTGATTTATTATTTATTTTAAAGATAAGTAGGTAAAATTAGTGTTGACGCCAAGAAAAGCTATATTTATTTGAAGTGCATGGTTCAAGAAAGAATTCACTTAATTTTCTTTGCTAGCAGTAGCGATAGCTGAGCATAGATTGTCTGGTCAGAATTGATTACCTGCTTTGCTCGTGCCTCAGAGCATTAAGGTTTTACACATTAGATTATGGCATACAGTGTGCACATGTGAGCAGTCTGATATAGAAAAGCATTTTTGCATGTTTTGCGACCTCTATAAGTCGCTCTGTTTAATTGTAATGCATTACAATAGCTGTTAAGGCAGCCTCTGTCCTTTTCAGTCCCTGTGTTAATTTTTAAAGGGGATTTTTGTAATGTGAGCGTTACCCGTCCCCTGCGTGTTGCAACAACTGTTTTAAATAACGTACCTGTCATTTTATTTTCATTGGCATCCTGACAACTTTTTACACTTATAACGTTAAACCCTGTTTCAAAGCTCTTTTCAACATGTCTGCTCTAGTGCACTGGGGTTTGAGATCTGTCCTATAAATCAGTGGTTCTCAAACTGGGGGACGCAAACTGTATCCTGGGGGAGGGGGGTGTTAAAGTTCAGGTTTTCTTTTTAATTAAAAATAAATGACTTACAGCTCACATCTTATCCTTGGCTATACCGTATAACGGGCGGGTGCTTTATTGGCTATTTTGATTGGATCGCCAATAATACTTCCAAAAAAACATAAGTGCTGTGGCTTTTCTGTTCCGTACCACATCATGGATCGCTATTGCTGTGTTACCTGTTTGACAATGTGGGAAATAATCCTAGTCCATTTTGAAAAGAGCTTTGAAACAGGGTTTAAAGTTATCAGTGTAAAAAGTTGTCAGGATGTTAACAGTGAAAAGAAAAACGACAGGTGCGTTATTTAAACAGTTGTAGCAACACGTGGGGACGGGTAACGCTATATTTTTCGGAACCCCGCTACTTGCTCTTTAAATTCTCACTACCCAGAGCCGCTCTCTCTGCGTGCAGGGTGATAAGTCTCTGGCATTTTGCTATTGTGTTCTGCAAGTTTGTACTTTGTGGTCAGTACAATCTGATGCTAAGTTAAACTGGGCTTTTAACTTAATGTGGTATATCAAATATATATATATTTTTTGTTGCAAAAATGCATTCATAATTACGGCTTTATTCACATTAATACTAGTGTATTTCAGGAACTAATAATTATTATTAGTAGTAGTAGAAGTAGTATTAGTATTTAAATGCATAGATTCAAAAGTTTAAACAGTATATATTTTATAAATGAGGTGTGTACTGCTGTAATACGCATTCCTGGAATTGCGATCCCCTTGATAGTGTTACCGTGTTCCTACACTATCTGTGAGTCTCTGTATAATCACCCTGTATCTTTATGGAATTGCATTCTGGCTCTTGGCGGTGTGATACATAAAATAGTACACAGTGCATTTGTTTTGTTTTTTGTGCAAGGACCTAGAAGTGAAACATAATGTGAATGACTTTTTCAAATTGTAATCCCAACATTTTAGATTAATGCAAGGACTGAAAAGGTTGTCTCCCAAATTTATATAGAATTACACACTGTATATCTAGCTATGCTTTTTTTTCTGTTCAGTATACGGTCGCTTTAAAATAAAGTAAATCAGAGATCAGAATCAATGTGTGATGTGCTTTTATTTATTTTATTTGGCTCTTATTTTAATCTTCATCAGAAGCGTACTCATTACCCTGAACTGACAGATTTCCCCCCCCTTTCTTTGTGTCTATATAGGGATGCCAGGGTGGTTAAGGATATGGCTACAGGGAAGTCAAAAGGCTATGGCTTCGTCTCTTTCTTCAACAAATGGGTAAGCGTCTCTCAGCAGGTGTCTGTGCAGCAGTGCACTGCGCACTCATTTTCCAATACAGTATGTATCGCAGTGTGCATGTTGCCACACGATATCATCACGGTGCATGTGATGGTCCTGGTGGGCTACCTGCGTGATGCGTAATAAGATCATTTTAATGCTGGACTATTTTATTAAAAGACAGAAGCTCAGATCAGTTAAGGAGAGTGTGCGTGTTCCTCGTACCAGCTATAAAACGCGCTTACTCTTCATTGGAGAACTGCTTGGTGAGCTGCAGTGAGCTGTGCTGGTGTGCTTTTGGTCGTGTATCGCAACACAAGCCTCTGTTAGGATACGATGCATCACGTACAGAAAGTATCCTGCTTCATCGATAAGCAGCGAGACCCCTGGAAACCAGGGGCTAGTTTCACAATCCACTGCCAGCTAGTAAGCGGTCTGATTTCTACCTGTTTCATAAAAAATATACAATGGAACGATAAAGCTTAGTAGAAGTCCACTTGGCAAGTGTAAAGTATTCAAGGATACATGTTCTGTTTTCTTTTAATATTTAACAGAAGTGAACTGGATTTAGCAGACTGCTATCTGGAACTGCTTTGTGAAACCAGCCTCGGGTGTCAATCTTGGAAACTTCATTAATGTCATTTTTCATCTTCTACTAGGATGCAGAGAACGCCATTCAGCAAATGGGGGGCCAGTGGCTTGGAGGCAGGCAGATCAGAACTAACTGGGCTACAAGAAAGCCCCCTGCTCCTAAAGCTACTTACGACAGTAAGCTTTTTAACTAACCTTCACCCTCTCTTTGAGTTCAGGTTTACAACCTACGAATTTCAAAACAAAATCTGTTCTCCTTGTAATACAAACATGTTCTCAAATATAGAACTTTAACATTCATACACGTATACATCTAAACCCACACCTTCAATGAGAGTTTTTTGCATCGTAATAGGACTAGTACAATAACAAACGTTACATTTAAGTCGCTGTAGTAGTAAGCCGACAGTCTGTGTAATATATATATATATATATATATATATATATATATATATATATATATATATATATATATTTTAGCTCAAAGAGCCAGCTATATATAGTTGTCATCAAAAGTTTACATACCCTCTGTTTGTTCATCTTACCAAGTGATAGTTAAAAATCTGGTGAATTAACCAAGCACCAGTGTTTGACTATGAAAGTCAATGGAGTTAATTCATAAATAGTTACCCTGTGCCTTATCGTTAATTCACCAGATTTTTAACTACCACTTGATAAGACGAATGAGTGTTCAACACACTTACAAGAAGAATCATTGTCGTGTAAGTGTAGTGCATCAAACAATATCTCAACTTCATACGTTGGTAAATAACACTGTTGCAAATAGAGGGTATGTAAACTTTTGATGACAACTGTGTGTGTTATTAATAACACAATTTTGCAATTCATTTATAAATGGGCTTCTCATTTTAAGGCAGTAGTTTAATTTTCCTGTATGTCTAACGGAAACCCTGTATTTTAATTTGGGGAGCGGGGTTTACAACCTCCGAAAGCTACACTCGGACTGACTTGCTAAACAAAACCTGCTCTCCTCCTCACAGCTGCGAATGCCAAACAGTTGTCCTTTGAGGATGTCGTGAACCAGTCCAGCCCGAGCAACTGCACTGTGTACTGTGGAGGAGTCACATCAGGACTTACAGGTCAGAGACAGGTTCTCCTTTGCTGTAATGTTTGCACAGTGTCTGAGCTGCATTCTTTTATAAAGGGAGGCTGCACTTCAAATGCTCTTCAGAGTTTCATCATGAAGATCTCGTCCTGCCACAGGGATGGGGGGGGAAAAGACTCCCATTGCATAGCGGTTTGATCCATTCCTGGTTTTACAAGTTTAATAACACACCTGAGCTTGTTCCCTATACACACTGTAGCTGTGCAGTAAAACCTGGAATGCGTGAAACTGCTATGCAATAGGAGTCTTATTTCCAACCCTCTACCACATGACGTTAGGCTCCCTGTCAAACCTTGGACAGTAACTATACACTATGAACAGTGATAGGTAATGTTGTATGATGTATAGTAACGAACAAATGGATCATTTTTAAAAGCAGAACCCAAATACAATGGATGTGGGGGGCGCATGTGTTGAAATATAAATCTGAGTTATTTAATGATAATTCTTTTGGACAAGTTGCCATATATGTAGTGTGTATGACCATGTATCTTAATACACAACCTCTAATATGATATACTGTGTCATGCAGAAGTTTGCTAGAACATCTTTTTAATTGGTCCCTGGCTTTATTTTTCCCAGAGCAACTGATGAGACAGACGTTCTCTCCTTTTGGACAGATCATGGAGATTAGAGTTTTCCCAGATAAGGGATATTCTTTTGTAAGGTATGTTTTAATAAAACAGGATCTTGGTTAGAGGGAATATTACTGCGCTAGTTTTAAATGTAAGTGGGGTGTCTGAGCACATGTCGTATTATTGAAAAGACCAGGTGGGTGGCTGGGAGGCTGTGTGGTCCAGTGGTTAAAGAAAAGGGCTTGTAACCAGGCGCTCCCAGGTTCAAATCCCACCTCAGCCACTGACTCACTGTGTGACCCTGAGCAAGTCACTTAACCTCCTTGTGCTCCGTCTTTCGGTTGAGACGTAGTTGTAAGTGACTCTGCAGCTGATGCATAGTTCACACACCCTAGTCTTTGTAAGTCGCCTTGGATAAAGGCGTCTGCTAAATAAACATAATAATAATAATAATAATAATAATTTGAGCGATTGGGAGCCCTGCTAAAATCTGCTGAGTACTGAGAGCACTCTTTGCAGAATCTATGAAAGTCTACAGCTATGGCCAAAACTTCTGCCTCGCTTGGAGTTTTAGGATTGAGATGCTAGAAAAAAAACTAATGAGGGTAATTTAGAAATTTTTATATAACATGTAATCAAAGAAGCTACAAAACGATATCGCAAGTGTCTACCGGAAGCCATGATAGCAGTACAGCGAGCATTTCATGTTAGATTTCGAAATGTCACGTTGTTCAATTTGTCAGTTTCATGAAGCATATGGAAAACTACAAAGCAGTATCTAATTCATTATGTTAAGGTAACATTATTCAGCAGGTTTCATTGGACTCTATGAAGCACAAGGAGTTAATTCTATAGGTTATGTGATGCTTTTAGCCACAGCTGTAGGTTTACTAGTTGGAGATGAGCAACTATATGGGAGGAGCTTTAGCAGGGGCCTGTTTAACCCATTAAGTGCCACTGTGGCCATTTGAAGACAGGCTACTTTATCATAATATAGTACAGTTAAATTAATAATCTACTCATTTTTGTTAACTGCAAAAGTCTATTGTAATGTATCAAATTACATGAATACAGCTTGTGTTCTGATTTTTATTTCAATGAAACATTGTAATTTGGTTCTGAAATGGGTTTAACTCCTGGTTCCTGGTCTTTTCAATAAGCTTGACTGGGTGCAGGGCTGGTGTGAGTCTCAGACTCTGAATCAATAGAACAATACAGAAGCTGCCGACTCTAGCCCCATTCCAGTGCTTTTACAACCAGGTCGTGAATGAGTCGACCGAACCTGCTGGGAGTCGGTCGACTAACCAGAGGACTTGATCAAAATCCTGGACTGGGAGTTGGGGACTGCTGGTATCCTGGTTGGGAGTTTATTGACTCGGTTTACAATTGACTGGTTTCCCCGTCTCCCAGGTTCAACTCCCACGAGGGGGCTGCCCACGCCATCGTGTCCGTCAACGGGACGTCGGTAGATGGTCACGTGGTGAAGTGCTACTGGGGGAAGGAGACTCCAGACATGATGAGCCCAATGCAGCAGCAGCAGCAGCAGCAGCAGCCACCGCAGCAGCAGCCTCCGCAGCAAGTGCAGGTGAAGCACGCTGAAAGTCTGGCCCTTCTGCTGACTTTATATTTTATGTAGCAGACAGCATAAATACTAACGTACCTAACTAGCCCACAACTTGAATACCAATAGTATTATATAACTGTAGCCCCCAACCTAATACTAACCCTGTCAAATAACTATACCCTACAGCTTGCATACTAACTTGCTTTTTATTTACATAACTGTAGCACTTAACATAATACTGTGTTACATAACTTTAGCCCACAATTTTAAATACTAACTTTTAATATATACAGTATCTGTAGCCCAGAGCTTAAACACTAACTGTAGCCTACAGCTTAATTACTATCAAATAGAAATTCATTCAACTGATATGACTAAATAAGAAGTTTAAAAAAAAACACTTGTTTAATGTATTTATTTGTATACACAGTGATTTAGCATTTCAATTCCCATTATATCAAGTGCTTTTAATCGACAAGTCAGAGTTCAATATGATACTGCTGCATTTATTTTAATTATAAATTAACACGTGAATGAATAAAGAATGGCAGTTAAAAAAAAATATATATATTTTTTTTCTGCTTTTACTGACAACGATTTATCTGCGTTTTGTTTTTCGCAGCAAAACAAAGTTGGGTTTGCAGCAGCGCAGCCCTACGGCCAGTGGGGGCAGTGGTATGGGAACGCCCAGCAGATTGGCCAGTATGTGCCCAACGGCTGGCAAGTGCCCGCGTATGGAATGTATGGGCAAGCATGGAACCAACAGGGTTTCAAGTAAGTAAGCCAGGCAGCCAGCCAGCCGGGGGCCAGTTTTCAGATTTAAAGATGGGTTTTTTCTTTTTCTAGGACATGCACAACCTCCTCCTCCTTCGTACAGTCGTTCAAAGAATCATTTTTATCCCAGTTGAAAGGTTGGGCTGCAGTTGGATGAACTCTGCTATTTTTTTTTTTTTTTTGCATTTATCATTGAAATTAAGAATTCCGATGGCACCTGCTTATCTTGAGTGGAGTGTGTGTAATTTTTATTTTTTCTACAAATTAATTGGGACATTATGCTCTTGACAAAAAAAATCAAAACTAACTATTGCCAGTCAATTCAGAGACTTACCTGCTACTTTTTGGACAAAAACTTTGGCCTGTGTTTCTGACTTTTTTGGAGTATCCTTCTTGTTGGGATCAAATTATATATCGTGCCATTTTTATTCATAGATTTGCATATAGAACAACAAACGTTGCAATTTTTTTTTACATTTGTTTCTTCCTTGCCCACCTTCTTAAATTCATATGTATTACTGTGTCCATTTTTTTTAAAGCAAAAACTATTAACTAAATTGAATTGTTTCTGTAACAAGATAGAGGTGCTGCTTACAGTTTTAAATTCTTCTCGATACACTGTACAGTATACATAAAGTGCTTTAAAAATGTTACCTCCTTTTCTCTTGTAAATGACTTTAACACTTCTAAGTTGGTGATGAAATGATATGGAATTTGTAATCTGTGATTTATTAGTTCTTGGGTAATCTGGTGGTCAAACGTTTTAAGTATTTTCCTAAAGATCAGGACTGTGTTAAACACTCATCCGTCCAGAAGACGCTGTAATAAAAGTGATTTTGTACACTCTTACCTTGCCAACCGTTTAGTGAGAGAGGTCATCCCCACCAACTGCATATCCCAAGCTCCGGATTAAATCAAATCAAAGGTTTTATATAGCTGTGCTGCAGTCCAGTTACCTCGATGCAGTGTCTCAATTATGCTCAAGCCAAAAACAGTACAGCTCAGGAACTCTTTTATATATAAAAAACAACAAATTCAGATAAAGGGAGTATCATTTTTTTCTCTTCTCCCTTTTAATTCTGTTTTACAGTAGCCCTATTGAGAGCTGATGTCCTGCACAGTCTAGGAAGGTAACTAAACTCTCCTAGGTACATAGTAACCCTTCTGTTTTTGGGTGGGATGACGACACCCCGCATTCTCCGTGAACACGTCTCAATGGACCGTAACACAGCTAACTGACTCTTGATTTAATCCTGGCTTTGTTCCAGACGATCGTTGTGCAAGTGTAAAAACCAGTTTTTTTTTTTATTGATCTTGATTTCCATATGCAGTTCGGTTATTTCAGGTTCGCACTTGAATTCCACATCTGAAGATTAAGGAAATGTTTCTCCGGCTAGAATGAAGCATTGACTGCTGTATTCGGCATGTTTTTAGCAGTGTTTTTTCAACCCCCTCCCCCCTCCCCATACAGGGAAGGAAATAAGAGCCCTGTTGCAGAGCAGTTTGATCCATTCCTGGTTTTACTAGGAGTTTAAGACACACCTGAGCTTGTTTCCTGTACACACTGGGGCTAATCAAGCTGGTACTAAAATCTGTAACGGGTGAAACTACTCTGCACTAGGAGTCTTATTGCCATCCCTGTCATATAGATGTTTATTTTGGTCCCGTGTATGAAGTAAACTTTTTGACTTTTGGTGGGGGGGTGGGGGGGGGGTTAAGGCTAATCTTAATAAATAAATGAAATACACCCCCCTTCTAAAAAACTTCCTAGATGTGCTGTAAAGGTCCCTGGTTGCATTTATTTGTAAACTAATACCACCATGCTTCATATTCAGTCTGTATTTAATTTTATTACTGCTGGATCTATAACATGTGGCTTGTACACATTTAGTTCTGCATCAACAAACAAAATCTAGTTTGCTTGAGCATGGAACCAGGGTTGATTATGTTGCTACTTGTGAATGTGTGTCAAGTTAGCTATGCGAGAGAGAAAGGGAGGGAGGGGGAAGGGCTTCCCTTTATACAGTATTGTACTAAACTAACGTCAAAAGTTTGTAGTTTGCTGAAGCCTAATAGAAAAAGTGTAGACCTGTACATATTTCAAAAGAGAATTCAAGTCGGTTCTCTTGCACTAATTTAATGTTTTGAAGTACAGTCTAGTCCATTTTGTGGCAACAATCATTGCGTTTGGCCAGCATCTTATAAAGGGGGGGGGGGCTCTGAATTTGTCATTTATTTGGGGGTCAGGTGGTGACTGCTGTAAAACACTTCTAACTACAGGCTTATAAAAAAAAAATGACCTACGTGTGCTTGTTTGCACTATGTAAGCAAAATTATACTGTTTCTGTTTTGCGTTTCTTCTGTTTGCCTAGCTGAAAATGAATGCTGCAATATAAACTTCTGATGCAAGTGTTGACGATCTCGATGCAGAATGTAGCACACAGTATTACTGTAAAGGACGCGGCCCCAGGCTATTTCTTTGCATATCACCGCTGTATTCCTATATTCAAACTGCTGTGATTTCCCCTAAAGTGGACTTGACTGTCATTCACATTCATCATAAACAATTGCCTACCAGCAATTGATACGAGAATAAAATTTCATTCTTTGCATTTAGTAGCTGCTTTTTAAGGGGTTAACACACAGACAGGGTTGAGGTCAATTCCATTTAAAAAAAAAAAAATTATAGAATTTTTTTAAAATCCAATTCCCATTCCGTCCGTTCCAAGTCCTTCAAAAGAAGGAATTGGGGAATTATTTTAAATTGGGATTTAAAGAAAGAAATGGACCCCAGCCCTGCATCAGAAAGCATTTCGCCCAGTGTTTAAAAATTAAACTCCTGTTGGTAAATCTGCAAGAAAAACTAAGATGCTATACCGTCTTGCATTACCATCCCTAGTTATCATTTTGAAGTTTTGTTACATAATTTGTACATGTACTTTGTGCTTGGGTTAATGCTTTGTTAACATTGCCCTGTCTAAAAAAAATAAGTTTTGTCATAAGGATCAGTCAAATAAAAACGAGTGTCATGGCAACAAACCAGCGTATTGCAAGTCTTGTAAGAGTACGCTAGTTAAGGTGTGATACGATAAATGTTTTATTTCTGTAAAGGGAGCATCTACAATAACATTTTTAGTATTTAAGCAGCACAACAGCTTGGACTTGCTAACAGATCAATCAAATTCTGCTTCCACTTCTGTTTTGGTTTTCGGTTTTGAATGTAATACTGAGGTCTCAGATCCCTGCGGTTTTGGATGGAGGAAGACTCCCCTTCTCTCTGACTTCAACTGACACGAATACAAACCGCGCCAGCTCTTTGATTGCGTCAAACCAAGTATCGATTTATGCTGAAGTCGAAGAAATCAATTCCGTTAGCTTGACAAGCACTCAGTAAAGCATAAAGGAAAAAGGTCTATAAAATGGAATTTCTCTCCAGGTGACGGGCAGCATTGAATTATTTACATTGGAAGTTGTTTCGCCTTTTAATGAAACTAGCATAGGGGTTGCATTTGCAGAAATTAATTTGCTATTGCTGTATACGCCTATCTTGACCGACTGTGCAATGTTGCTATTTTAACAAATGTGTTTCCTATTTTTTTGCATCCATTTTTTTTGTGCTCCATGTATGGTTTGTTTGAGCATTATGAGATGAATATTAAAAGATACTGTTTAAAGATGACCCTTTTGCATTTAAAAAAAATGCAAGAAATAGTAAAAAAATGAATTGGGTTGGGGGGGGGAAACGAAACAAATATATATAAAAATGATGACAAACGTTTAGGCTGTTGATTTATCAAGCCGAGGGGACACAGAGCCGCGGCTTGGAACCTGCTTTCAGGAGACTAGGTTTCAGGCCACTGCGCGGCACACCAGATGGAGACTTGGGGTTTGATACAGCAACCTCAAAGTCTCCTGAAACAAGATTTCAAGCCGCTGCTCCTGATAAAGTGATTTCGTGTTCCCTCTGCTTCTTTTATTTTGGTTAACGTGAGCGTGTTGCGTTCGCTGAAACGTTTTGTCTGCTTTTTGATTTGTAGTTCTTTTAAATTTAAACCTGAAATGGCGCATATATATAATGTGTGGTGTGTTTTTAAAACACTTTTTTTATTCTGTCCCGTACACTCATAACCTGACGGTCGTGTTTTCTTTTCCTTTATCTAGTCGATCCCAATCCCCTGCTGCATGGATGGGTGCAAACTTCACTGTTTATCCTGCTCAGACACCACAAGGCCATCTCGTAGCTAAGAGAGCCGGATTTCAAACCCAGTGAAAACACACACACAATTACACAAAAAAAAATAAAAAGGACTTTGCCTTCTGAAAATGTATAATTAATAAGCAGGGATGAAAAAGCAAGCTGTGGGTTGTGTTTTTATATACCATTTTTGTACAACTTTTGGTCTTCATGAACGGTTTTTGTTTCATCACAGTGAAAGTGTTGTCTGAAATGAACTGTCCTCAAACTCTCACTTGGATCTCCTTAACCCTTTCAGTCCTGGGGGATCCTCTAGGTCCCTGCTTATCTCAGCGTTGTTATGTTCACATGTGCCGTACTGACGGGACATTTGAAGTCCCATTTACCAAAATGTATGTAAAATAAATAAATACATAGTTGTCCTGTTCTCATGTGTGCTCAGTAAAGGCGCTCCTTTTTTTTTTTTTTAAATTGTGTAACTTTAATTTTGCATTCTTCAGCTCGACAAATTCAGGACTGAAAGGGTTCGATTTGAAAAAAATCCAAGTATCTTGCTGCTGCAGGGTGTGGACATTCTTTGACTTTAATATCCAAGAAGCAAAGTTTAACTGTACAGTGGCTTTGGGGTACCTTGTGTTTATTGAAAAGAAAACGGGACGCAAATCTAAAAAGATCATGTTAGTCTTCAGACCTCCACAGCAGAAGGGAGGGGGAGGGGGGTGCTTAGTTTTATTTTAAAATGTTTTTGTTCTATTTCTGTATTGTTTAATACAAATGAAAAAGCAGTTGCAGGGATTACTGCCTAATTTTTATGCAAAGGCAGACAAATATTGCACAATACTATTACTAGATTTTTACCCACGTGATTTAATAGTTTTTAATTCAGCATTCCTTGTGTGTGGTGTTTAATTTTTTTTCATTATTTTTTTTGTTTCAATAAACCGCCCTCTGCCAGTACAACCAAACTAACATTGAATGTGCTCAGAAACTGTCGAGACTGAATAGCAATTAACAGGATGTCACTTTTGGTATTGATGAAAACTACAGCTGTGGCCAAAAGTTTTGCATCACCCTATAGAATAAACTCATTTTGCTTCATGAAAGTGGAATGAAACCTGCTTTTAATAATGTTACGTTAACATGTTGAATTACACACCGCTTTGTAGTTTTTCCTGTATACTTAATGAAAAACTGACAAATTAAAAAATGGGACGGCTTCCGATAGACAATACATTTTGTAGTTTATTTGATAAATTCATAAATGTTTATAGTGTTTTATTTTTTTATTTTTTTTATATATATATATAATTCTCAATCTTGAAAAATCCAGGTAATGCAAAACTTTTTTGGCCAGAGCTGTACAGTTGTTTTTTGTTTTTTTAATGTATAAAATGATCCTTTTTAGCAAAAGGTTTTTGTCTAATAATAAAATGCCTCCTTTCCAATCTGTTCAATGCTGACCGTCACTAAGAATAAATAGGTGGTGCCTAAATTGAAAACCTACTGGATGCCTGCGTTGAAAATCTTTCACGTTTTCTTAATTTTTTTCTAGTATGCCGTTGCTATTGAGGGGCCTTGTGTGGAATTAAAGCGTGGATGTTTGTAACATTACTGCAAGTCAATGTGTTTTATAAATTCATAATGTCATGAATTTGGCAGATGCTTCATTTATTATTGTGAAATATATATATATATATATATATATATATATTGTAACTGTAATAATTTTGGTTCTATTGGTTTCGTTCTTGTATTTTGGACAGAGCTCTTCTGTCAGTCTAGGTCAGGGGCGTCCAAACACAGTCCTGGTGAGCCGATCCACTCCAGGTGTAACAGGTACAATGTGATAATGAACTACTTCAGGGTCTGGATCGAGGTGTAATTGGTTCAGTTAAACAATTTAGAACAGGGTTGGAACAAAGACCAGGAGTGGAAGAGCGAACCTCGGCTGCTTGTGATCTCATGGATTCAACTTTAACCTTAATGGTGAGCTGATCATACACATTAATTATTGACTTCAAGTTAATGCTTTGCATTTAAAAAAATAATTATGGGGTGGGTTTTTTAATTTTTTTTTTATTTAAATATACAGATTGAAAACGGTAATTAATTGCATCACAGAGTTTCTTAAAGGAACCAGGTCTGGTTTCAATCAAAATTGCTGGTGCCACAGCCCTAATAACAGTTTCTTATTTATTTCTTAGCAGATGCCCTTAGCCAGGGTGACTTGCAGTTATAAAGTATCACATTACAGAATATCACTGCCATAAACCGCTATTCCCCGGTTCAAATCCCACCTCAGCCACTGACTCATTGTGTGACCCTGAGCAAGTCACTTAACCTCCTTGTGCTCCGTCTTTCGGGTGAGACGTAGTTGTAAGTGACTCTGCAGCTGATGCATAGTTCACACACCCTAGTCTCTGTAAGTCGCCTTGGATAACGGTGTCTGATAAATAAACAAATAATATTAAATTAGACCCATCAGTGTTGTAAACAGGTCCATTTACAGCAATTGAAAAGAGTTAATTGTTAATTTCTCAGCAGATGCCCTTATCCAAGGCAACTTACAATTGTTACAAGATATCACATTATTTTTACATACAATTACCTCTTTATACAGTTGGGTTTTTACTGGAGCAATCTAGGTAACCTTGCTCAAGGGTACAGCAGCAGTGTCCCCCACCTGGGATTGAACCCACGACCCTCCGGTCAAGAGTCCAGAGCCCTGACCACTACTCAACACTCCTGCTTAATTGCAGGGATTTTATATATATATATATATATATATATATATATATATATATATATATATAAAAAATTATTTTTAAAGCAGTCAGGCAGCCGCACACAGTATTGACTATCTGTACCACACCTCAGAATGTAATGTGTTCCTCTTCGCTTCCAGACATTTCACACCTCAAATGAAACAGAGACAACTGATGTTAACACTCATGCCTGCGGTGATGGTGTCTGCTTTACAGGACCTCCTGTGCAATCACGTGGGACGCTCGCTGGTTAAAGATAATATCTTGTTTCCAGGAGGTTCCGGGTCCAAATCCTGGTTCAGTCACTGACTTGCTGTGTGTGACCCTGAGCAAGTCACTTCACCTCCTTGTGCTCTGTTCTTTGGATGAGGTCCTGTTGTAAGTAACTCTGCAGCAGCAGCAGTTGTGATGCATAGTTCACTCTCTAGTCTCTAAGTCGCTTTGGATAAAAGTGTCTGCTAAATGAATAATTCGTAATAACAGGAGAAAAAAAATGACAAACATTTTAACTGGAAGCCTTTGTGAATGTCTGCAGTGTGGATTGAGAAAGCTTGCTGCTGTGGAATTTGGCAGGTAATGGGGATACTGGTGAAACTACTAAATCCAGCGTTTGGTTTTTCAAATTGAACTCTGTGGGACTGGCTATTTCTGCACCAAACCAGAGCAGGGGAGACACCAGGGATGGACAGCGAATAAGATTCTAGGATGGTGTGCCATGTTCTGACTGCCATTGCGCTGTTCCCGTGACTCCCCTCCCTCTGCAAGCAGGTTCATTCAGGTCTCAGTGTGGAGAAGGGGTAGTAAAGCACTGTGCTGTTCCAGTGACTGCCCTCCCCTCCCTCTGCAAGCAGGTTCATTCAGGTCTCGGTACGGAGAATGGGTAGTAAAGCATTCTCAGGGCAGGTTGAGTGAACACAGCAGGGCTCGAAGTAGATCAAGGAGCAGAAGCAGCTACGTATTAAACTTGTATTATTTATTTATGATTGCCATTTTATTTGGAAAAAAAAATGTGTGGTACTGTTTTTTTTTTTTTAATAAAAATGTAAATCTGGCGTACAAATTAGCTTGTGTGTTGTTGCGTAGTTCGGCTACCGTGTTGCAACTTTTCAAATACAATTCTTTGAACTAATATCGTAATTCATTGAGGTAAAAAGCGCTCGGTATTTTCGACACAGTAACTTTGTAGTACAAATACCGCATCATTATTACTTATCCAAGTACTTCGTGCAACACAATGCACTCTTGCTGCGAAACATTTCTCTTAGTGTACTGTACTGCAAACATACATTTTCAACTAGCTTTAAATACCAACGTGGGTTTTTTAAGCACAGCTGTCGCTGAATGTTAACAACACTACAACTCCCAGCACACACCGCGCCCCTCTCATCCATCCCCGCCCCTTTGCCTTGTCACATGGCCAGCCGCCGACCAACCCCGTGCCTCGTTACAGCCGCAACGCCGACCGCCGTTTGTAAGAAGGAATGGCGACGAACCTGAGGGAGCGGCGTCGTTGGAGTCTGAGACAAAGCCAGCCAAACAGAGACGGGAGCGGAAGGGGTTAAACCTCCAGGTAGATTCGACGCCAAGCGCAGTCCTTTCACAGCACCGCCGGTGTTCAAATCGGTAGTGTTTACTGCAGAAGTGCATTTCCCAAAAAACCGGTCAACTGTGCTGTAGATCAGGAACAAGAATCTCAGCGAAACCGAGCTGTGGTGTTTTCTGGCAGGAGGGTCTAGCAGTCCTGTCTCCAAGCTTGAAGAAAAAGGAAATTGCATCACTTCGTTTAAGATTATTTACCCAGTTTTAGCAATTAAATGTAGTGTATATATATATGAATAACAGCAGTAGTACGGGGCTAAGTTATGTTAATGGGAACATTATTATCATTATTGTTATTATTATTAGGATGTCAACTATATGCAATAAGCCGAGTGCTGTCTAGAAATGTAGAGAGATAGAGAAAATAAGTATTTTCATATAAATATTATTAAATGCCATGCAGTCTAGAATATTACAAATACAAAATAAAAAGTTTAGTTATAGCGAAGGTGCACAAAGTTTATTTCAGGACGTTTCGGACAAAATATCTAGCTCTGGAAAAAAAAGTAAACTCGGTGCAGTAAACGTGTTACTTATGTGTACATTAAAAACTTATATATATATATAGATATATTATATATACACACATAGTGTTTAACAACATACGGTGTAAAATACGGGGCACATTTAAACACCACTTTAAAAAAATATATATATATATATATGTATATATATTATTTCTTTATTTTTCCCCAAAGAGGGGGTCATTGACAATGTAAAAAATAATTTTCAGGTCAAATATAACTGCACCTGTAAATAATTTCACTCCGCGACATCATCAAACATGAAATACGCGTTTATATGCACAGAGCAACTACCTATTACCAAGCGCTGCAATTATTTATTAACTAAAATCAATGGCAAAAAGAGACAAATCATTCAAATACGACAAAAAACACAAAACAATTGTGCCTCTCTCTCTCTCTCTCTCTCTCTCTTTCTTTCTCTGTCTGTCATTCAAAGGTGCTTTATCGGCATGACAACATTGGTGGTATTGCCAAGGCGTTTACAAAGTACAATATTATAAGGAACATCAATAAAAGTTAATACATGGAAAGGTCTAATTAAATATAGAGGTATTGGTAGGAATGATAAAGCGAACGCTGTTAAATAAAGAAACGATACCCCCCCCCCCCCCCCCTCCCCCCCTCCTTCAGTGCCCCTGTGCATAGTGCTCAGACACACATACTGGGCAGCCAGTGGGGGCTGTGTGTCCTTCACCTAGTAGGATTGCCACTCTGTGGACTGGTCAGGTTTGGGAATTGCGGGAGAGAATTTTTTTTAAAGAATATGTTCTTTGGGTGTATTTATTGTAGTGTTGGAGAAAGTACATCTCTGTCTTGACTTCTCCCAGTTCAGTCACCCAGTAGCCTCTCTCTCTCTCTCCCCCTCCCTCTCTCCCCTTTGTTTTTCTCTCCCTCTCTCTGTCTCTCCCTCTCTCCCCTTCTTTGTTTCACTTTCCCCTCACTCTCCCTCTCTCGCTCTCTCTCTCCCCTCTCTGTCTCTCCCTCTCTCGCTGTCTCTCCTCCCTGCTTTCTCTCTCTCTCTCTCTCCACGCAGGGGTACACGATGGAGGGCAGCCCTGCGGCAGCAGCAGCAGTAGCAGTGACCCCAACGACAGCACCCAGCACCCCCTCCCTGAGCCAGCGGGATCGCACCAAGACCCCCCCCTTCCTGTCGAACCTGGGCAAGCCCACCCTGCGCGGGATCCGGAAGTGCCCCCAGTGTGGCGTTTACAACGGGACCCGGGGGCTGAGCTGCAAGAACCAGAGGTGAGCGAGGAGACCAATACACTGTCTATAAACCAGCGAGGAGACCAATACACTGTCTATAAACCAGCGAGACCAATACACTGTCGATAAACCAGCGAGACCAGTACACTGTCTATAAACCATTACTTAGAACCTCCTGCCAATGCTTTACTCCTCACTCTGTTCTGATATCTGTATGCTGCTGACTTAAGTTTTAACTACACATTTTTATTGTGTTGCTTGTATAGTATTTGTCCTTTATTGTTTTCCAGGACCCCCTTGTAAACGAGGCCTCGGTCTCAATGCGTAAATCTCTTGGTTAAATAAACAACCCCCCCCCAAAAAAAATAAAATAATACGATGTCTATAAACCAGTGAAGAAACAAATACGATGTCTAAATTGGGGGGGGGGGGAAATCAGGTGTAAAAATAATTGGGCAAAAAAAACCAAAAAACAATGTTCTCGTGAGCCCTTTTCTGTCCTCTCAGGTGCGGGGCGGTATTCCGCGATGGGGCCGGGCGCAGCAGCAGCAACCGACGCCAGCAGCAGCAGCCCCAGCCGAGCGCGGAGGCCGTGAGGGTTGTGACAGGCTCGGACCCGGGCTCCTCCTCCTCCTCCTCGCCGCGCCTCTACTCCGTGCGCCAGCGGGACCGCGGCCCGGATTACAGGGGCTTCGTGGAGCTAGGGGTGGATGAAGCTGAGATCAGGACCCCCGGGGGAGGGGCCCTGCTCACCCAGGTCAGCTCTGGCCGCTGCTACGTCCCCGCCTGCTGCCGGGCAGCCACCACCACCACCGGGGCGGCGCCGGAGAGCCCCTGCCTCCACGTGAAGCTGGCCACGGAATGCCGGCTGGAAGCCTCGCCGCTGACTCTCAAGAGCTCCGTGCTGGGCTCCCTTCAGGCCTCCCAGGAGGCGAAGCAGGCGATCTGGCAGCTGGCCACGGAGTCGTCCGGCCCCCTGGTGCAGCGGATCACCAGGAGCATCATGGTGGTGAAATGCAAGGCCAGCGAGCTGCACCCGCTGGGCTACCTGCATGCCTCCTTTAGCGAGCGCGGGAGGGGCCGGGAGGGGTCGCGGGGCCCCCCGGAGATGAGGTTCCAGTGCTCCTGCCAGCAGGCTGCACGAGGGGGGGCGGCTGGTCCGAGGAGAGGGGAGGAGGGAGGAACAGCGGGGCGGAGGTGCGTCCACTTCTACGCCTGCCTGTGCGCCTTCGCCAGCGACCACAAGCTGCAGCAGGAGTTCAGCGGGTTTATTAACGGTGACGCCGACGGTGAGGATGGGGTTGGGAGGGGAGGGGGACGGGAGGGGGAGAGTGATCATCATACAGGGCTTCAGTTTTTAAATATCTGTCTTTAGAAACTGAAGTGAGCCCGCTGTGAAGGGACGCCTTAACCTTATACAAGGAGGGCAATGTCATTTTTTGTAGGTCTGCCGATAAACCCTGAGTCTCTCCTGCTCTACCCCTCTGCTGCCTCTCCTCATAGTGAGCCCTGCGTACCAGCAAAATCCAAGAAGATCAAGGGAGAAGGCGCCACAGCAGGTGAGGGGGTGTAACTGCACTCTAATACAGGGCTTGTCATAATGGCTTTGTTTTTTTTTTTGTATCGGTTCACATACGTTAAAGTCTACAGCTGTGGCCAAAAAGCATTGCTTCTCCCTATAGAATGAACTCATTTTGCTTCATAAAGTCGAATGAAACCTGCTGAATAACGTTACGTTAATATCTTGAATTACACACCGCTTTGTAGTTTTCCCCATATGCTTAACAAAAAAATACTATTACGGCTTCCGGTAGACTTTTTGCGATTTTGTAGTTTCTTTGATTACATGATGTTAAATATAAGATATAAATTATATTCATATTGTTGTTGTTTGTTTTTTTCTTCAATCCTAAAAATCTAGGTGATGCAAAACGTTTGGCCATAGCTGTCAACGTGTTTTAATACCAAATTTTAAACATTTAGGAAACTAAACAGAATCTGAACTGAGCTGCGCAGGCTGATTTGAAGCTTCATGTTCAGTGTTACTGCTAAACTGGGGAGCAGACATTGTATTGAGTCAGTGAGCTGTGAATGATGCACTGCAGCCAGTGTGCGGATATTTGTAACCTTCAGAAGCTCAGCTCCCTGCATGCTGGGCTCTCATTATTAATTAGTCATTTAGCGACTTAGAGACTAGTAGAGTGAGCTATGCTTCATCAACAACTGCTGCTGCTGCAGAGTCACTTCCGATAGGACCTCGCTTGAGTCGGGATTTGAGCCTCCTGGGGTAACAAGCCCCTTTTCTTTAATCACCGGACCACCAGACATGCCTGTGCGTTTGTGCCCCCCGCAGTGAGCATCCCTCTGATCACAGTGAGAGACGGGGGGAGCGCTGGCTTGAGGAGACCTGCACCCAGGAAACAGGTCGTTTCCTCTGCACTCAAGCGAGCAGGTGAGGCCATCCAGACATTACTTTTTTTTATTTGTTTATTTAGCAGACGCCTTTATCCAAGGCGACTTACAGAGACTAGGGTGTGTGAACTATGCATCAGCTGCAGAGTCACTTACAACTACGTCTCACCCGAAAGACGGAGCACAAGGAGGTTAAGTGACTTGCTCAGGGTCACACAATGAGTCAGTGGCTGAGGTGGGATTTGAACCGGGGACCTCCTGGTTACAAGCCCTTTTCTTTAACCACTGGACCACACAGCCTCCTAATGCTAGTCACACTCAGAGGGAAGGAGACACTGCTTCACACAGAGAGTGGCGAGGCCATAGAATGAGTTACTAAGGGCTACCAAGGGTTACCTAGCCATGTTGTTGATGCTGAATCACTGGGATCCTTTAAGACCCGACTTGACAAAGTTTTGAGATCAATCAGCTGCTAGGAACCAGCAGTGTGGAGTAGTGGTTAGGGCTCTGGACTCTTGACCGGAGGGTTGTGGGTTCAATCCCCAGTGGGGGACACTGCTGTTGTACCCTTGAGCAAGGTACTTTACCTAGATTGCTCCAGTAAAAACCCAACTGTATAAATGGGTAATTGTATGTGAAAATAATGTGATATCTGTATAATGTGAAATAATGTATAATGTGATATCTTGTAACAATTGTAAGTCGCCCTGGATAAGGGCGTCTGCTAAGAAATGAATAATAATAATAATAATAATAGGAACCAGACGAGAGCTGATGGTCTGAACTGGGGTACATTTTCTTAAGTACTTTAATATGTTCTTAGAATATCACTGATATTGCATGCCTACCTTAAACCTATATTGTACTGCACTGTACTGCACTGCACTGTACTGCACTGCACAAACCAGGATTTCTGTATAATCTGAGTGAGTACAGTTTGTATTTTTCTTCCGGAATGAATGTTAAACCTGGACTGCCTCACGCTGCTCTGCAATGGGAGTCTTATTCTCATCACTGTATTGAATATGCATCCCTGTATTTCATTTCTGCCTGTCACAGGAAGTAATGTTCCGGTAGACGAAGCCCATGTGACCCTGTCTTTCCACCAATGGCTGGCCAGCGTGACGGAGCGAATCCACCAGACCATGCACTTCCAGTTCGATGGTGAGGAGGAGGGCTGAGGGGATCTGGGTTCATTTCATATACAATTTACTGGCAATTTATCATATTTATTTGGCAGATGCCTTTATCCAAGGTGACTTACAGGTGTTACAGGGCAGTACAGGGTTACAATGCAAGCTTCATATTTAAACACAGTGTAGTTTACAGTCAGTGCAAATAATAATAACACTACTAGAATACAATATGAACTAGGATGCAGCCAGTTAGGATCACAGCAAGTTATATCTACAGTGACATGTTAGCAGTGCAATAGTGCAAGGATAGTGCATCAGCTGAGGATCCAGTAACGTGGTGCTGAGGTCAGACGAGTCCAGTGCAGAGCAGGAGGGGCGGATCAGGAGATCTACAAGTGCAGAGTAAACGGGGGTCTCGGAGGTGGCGGAACGGAAGGCAGTGAGAGACGGAGCGGTCCTGAAGTTCTCCGGAAGCTGGTTTAAAAAAATAAGTCTTTTTTTCCAACAGTCTTTTCCAAACACTCACATGTTGCACACATGGTATGTGATTGCAGATATAACTTGTTGTAATCCTAACTTGTTGCATCCTAGTTCATATTGAATTCTAGTAGTATTATTATTATTTGCACTGACTGTAAACTACACTGTATTTGAATATGAAGCTTGCATTGTAACCCTGTAGTGCCCTGGAACACCTGTGAGTCGCCTGGGATAAAGACGTCTGACAAATCAGTAAATACTAATAATAACAATAATAATAATAATATGTAGTCTCATCCACAGTGTTGTAGTCAGTGCTGCACAAACCGATTATTCGATTGTTTGTTCTGATCAAGCTCTCCACAGGTGAGGGTCTTTGGTGTCGATCGGGCTGATTTACCCATTCAGAGTGATACGAGTGAAGAAACAGCTCCCTGGGTTTGTGTGGGTCGCTGCTTTTCTTAGACTCTGTGGAGAACAGCGAGCCACACAAACCCCAGCAACTATTTCTTTACTGGTTTCACTTTGAATGCTAAATCAGCCTGATCGACACCAGCGACACTCACCTGATTGTGCTTTACAATGCTCTGGCGCTGACAGAGAGGTCTTTTAAAGCATAAGGAAGCATTGTAAAGCACAGAGAGGTCTGGTAAAGCATAGGGAAGCATTGTAAAGCACAGAGAGGTCTGGTAAAGCATAGGGAAGCATTGTAAAGCACAGAGAGGTCTGGTAAAGCATAGGGAAGCATTGTAAAGCACAGAGAGGTCTGGTAAAGCATAGGGAAGCATTGTAAAGCACAGAGAGGTCTGGTAAAGCATAGGGAAGCATTGTAAAGCACAGAGAGGTCTGGTAAAGCATAGGGAAGCATTGTAAAGCACAGAGAGGCATGGTAAAGCATAGGGAAGCATTGTAAAGCACAGAGAGGTCTGGTAAAGCATAGGGAAGCATTGTAAAGCACAGAGAGGTCTGGTAAAGCATAGGGAAGCATTGTAAAGCACAGAGAGGTGTGGTAAAGCATAGGGAAGCATTGTAAAGCACAGAGAGGTCTGGTAAAGCATAGGGAAGCATTGTAAAGCACAGAGAGGTCTGGTAAAGCATAGGGAAGCATTGTAAAGCACAGAGAGGTCTGGTAAAGCATAGGGAAGCATTGTAAAGCACAGAGAGGCATGGTAAAGCATAGGGAAGCATTGTAAAGCACAGAGAGGTCTGGTAAAGCATATTGAAAACCATGACAAACCAGGGTACACTGTGGTTGCATTACCATGAGAAAAGCGGGATGGGTTGGTGGGGGAGTGGAAACTGCAGAATTCCCACGTGGATCTGTATTCCCGCGTGGATCTGTATTCCCGCGTGGATCTGTATTCCCGCGTGGATTTGTCTCTGTTTCCAGGCAAGCCGGAGCCCCTGGTGTTCCACATCCCGCAGAGTTTCTTCGAAGCGCTGCAGCAAAGGATTTCCGCTGGAAACAAAAAGAGACTCCCCAACTCCACCACAGGTACACCGTGCCAGGACTGATTACAAACAAACCCAAACCCAAACCCTAACCCCAACCCCAACTCCACCACAGGTACACCGTGCCAGGACTGATTACAAACAAACTAGTGTTTCTGTGTCGGTTTGGTCACCTTATAAAAGTTTTCCTGCAGTGAAACCACGGCACAGTGTAATAAACACAGGGAAAGCACAGCACAGTGTAATAAACACAGTGAAAGCACAGCACAGTGTAATACACACAGTGAAAGCACAGTACAGTGTAATTAAGCACAGTGAAAGCACAGCACAGTGTAATTAAGCACAGTGAAGCACAGGTAAGCATTGTAAAGAACTGCAAGGCATAGCAAAGCATATTGATAAAATGGCACACCAGGGTAAACTACGGTAAACGCATCGTATAACTGTGGGAGAAGCATGAGGGGACTGCTAAACTGCCGTGCAATAAAAACATGGTGAACCTTTATAAAGGGGCGGTGCTTTCTTTTGTTTTGTTTTGTTTTGTCCATTTCTTATTTGTTTGTTTGTTGACAGCGTTCGTCAGGAGGGACGCCCTTCCCCTGGGAAGCTTCTCCAAGTACAGCTGGCACGTCCACAACATCCTGCAGGTGAAGCAGATCTTCGACACGCCGGAGGTGAGTGTCACACCAGCGCCAGCATTTATATAGTCATGAAAATGGTCAGGCGTTTACACCCTATTCTAAACAACTCTACTGTAATTCATCTGATTACCCTACTGGTTAGTACTCTTCACTCCTGTATGCACATCACATACTGACCTCTCTCCCCTCACTCCTCCCCTCTCCCCTCACTCCTCTCCCTCCTCGCCCCTCACTCCTCTCCCCACTCCTCTGTCTCCCCTCTCCTCTCACTCCTTTCCTCTCTCCTCTCACTTCTCCTCCCTCTCCTCTCACTTCTCCGCTCTCTCCTCTCCTCTCCCTTCTCCCCCCTCTCCTCTCTCCCCCACTCCTCTCTCCTCTCTCCCCTCTCCTCTCACTTCTCACTCCTCTCCCCCACTCCTCTCACTCCTCTCTCCCCTCTCCCCTCACTCCTCTCCTCACTCCTCTCTCCCCTCACTCCTATCCTCTCTCCTCACTCCTCTCCTCTCCCCTCACACCTCTCCCCCTCTCCTCTCACTCCTCTCTCCCCTCTGCCATCTCTCCTCTCCCATCTCACCCTGCTCTCCTGTTTCCTCTTTCCTCTCTCCCCTCTCCTCTCTCCCCTCTCCTCTTTCCTCTCTCTCTACTCTCCTCTCAACTCTCTCCCATGTAGGTACCACTGGAGGTGACTCAGAGCTTCGTGAAGAATAGTGACGGCTCCTTCGAGCTGTTCCGATGTCCGCCGGTCCGAATGGAGCCCGTTGGGGATGCGGTGTCCGGCCGCTCGGACCGGCAGCCAGCAATCCGACCGCTGGAGCTGAAGACCTTCCTCCGCGTGGGTGAGTGACCGGACGGGCCAGAGACTGGCCAGCGACGGATTCAAGACTCCCGTCGCATATCAGCTTCCATTGCTGGCTTCACAATGAGTTTAATAAGTCACACAGGGATGGAAATAATTAAGGATAAATAATCCAATCATTGCAAATATTTGTTTACTGTTTATAACCATCAGAGACGTTCAGTGAAAACAGACCTGATTTAGTATTTCTATTCATATTCTATTAAATTGTATTTCAAATGTTACATACATTTCCTATCTATCTCTTTCTATCATCTATTTCTATCCATATCTCTATCTCTCCATCGATCTCTATCTCTATCCCTCTATCGCTATCCATCCATCTCCTTTTTCTGTCTGTCTGTCTGTCTACAGTTCGCTCTCATTAAACAATGAAGAGAGAGAAAACATCAAGATAATTGCATAAGAAATAACATGTGGTCGATTTCTTTATTTTCATTGATTTTGGGGTTATTTGTCCGCAGGGAACACGGCTCCGGACCAGAAGGAGCCGACCCCATTCATCATCGAGTGGATCCCCGACATCCTGCCAAGGTCGAAGGTCGGGGAGCTACGGCTCCGCTTCGAGTACGGACACCTGCACAACGGACATGTGGAAAACACGGAGCAGCCATCCGGACCGGAGCAGGGGCTGGGGCTGTGCCCCTCCGACACCAGCACACACTGAGAGAGTGAGAGCACCCCCATAGCATCCCCACACACTGAGAGACACTGCGAGCACCCCCATAGCATCCCCACACACTGAGAGACACTGCGAGCACCCCTATAGCATCCTCACACACTGAGAGACACTGCGAGCACCCCCATAGCATCCCCACACACTGAGAGACACTGCGAGCACCCCCATAGCATCCCCACACACTGAGAGACACTGAGAGCATCCTCATAGCATCCCCACACACTGAGAGACACTGCGAGCACCCCTATAGCATCCCCACACACTGAGAGACACTGCGAGCACCCCTATAGCATCCCCACACACTGAGAGACACTGCGAGCACCCCTATAGCATCCCCACACGCTGAGAGACACTGCGAGCATCCCCACACGCTGAGAGACACTGCGAGCATCCCCACACGCTGAGAGACACTGCGAGCATCCCCACACGCTGAGAGACACTGCGAGCATCCCCACACGCTGAGAGACACTGCGGAGGCCACTGCAGTGCGTTGGTAGAACGGCGCGGTCGGGTTTGCTGGCTTTTTTTTGATGCAGTTGAAGCCGTTTCCTGCAGCGCTCCCAGGGTTGAGCATCACTGAGGAAAGGAACCTTTTTTTTTTTTTTTTTTTGGTAAAACCCAGTGATGTTTTACTCGGAAGAATGTGTTTCTGCGCTGATCGGCGTGTGTCAGACAAGTTGTTCCTATATCAGTGTATTTGTTGTTTCTGTGTTTGGTTTGTTCTTCCAGTAAAAAAAAAAAACAAACTATGGTATGTGTATATATGTATATATGCGTGTGTGTGTGTGTGTGTGTGTATATGTATATATATATATATATATATATATATATATATATATACACACATACAGTGCTCCCCCTTTGTAACGCTGTAGTCGGGAGCTATTTGTGTAATGCCATTATGGGGCAAATGGGAGCCATGACCGTACCGCCTTATAACCAGTATAAAGGGCTGTCTTATAAAGGGGGAGCACCGTGTGTGTGTGTGTATATATATACAGTATAGTGTATATATATACAATAGTGTTCAATGCTGTTTAGCCGTGAGCTTTACATACAATGAAAAAAAAAAACATTGCCCTCCAAAAGCAATTAAATGAGTTGATTTTTAACATGAAAGTAATGAATGAATAGACCAGGCTGGCTGGTCTTTATCAAGGCAAAGGCTGCGTTCAGCGTCTCGGAGCGAGAATGTTTCCGCTCTCTCGGGTGATGAAATCTGCCCTGCAGCTCTGAGCTGCTCAGGAGGGAGCGGGACTGAGCCGCTGTGAAGCGCGTTCTGTCACCGAGCTGCTCGGAGCGGCTCACTTACTGAAAGACTGACCGGGTCCTGTTGTCTGTAGAGCAGCTTCTTTGTAATTTACTGTACTGTACATCACACATGTAACTAAAAGATATATAGTGTATTGTTTCATAGAAATGATTTGTACTTTGTGTCATATAGTGTGTGTGTGTGTATATATATATATATATATATATATATATATATATATATATAATCTCCCCGTTAGTTAAGCTATGCATTGTACCATCATTGAGTATAATAAATTGTATACTAAACCCTGTTACCTGTTTTTCTTTTCTTTTTTCAAAAACGTACTGTGTATTCCAGTGTTGCCCCTGAGCGCTGCCTTGTCACGGTTACTTTGATGACATCACAGAGCACGGAACCGGCAGACGGAATGCTGAGCTCGTAGGTTGTGATGTCACAATGGGACTGGGCGACAAATGCACAGCAAACATAGACCCAGCCACCCACACTGCCTATTGCATCAGTAAACACACACAGAGTATAGTTACTATCACACTGGCACCCGTGTACATAGAGAACATGCGCATTTACACATAACCGTATATACAGCACTGTATTCCTATCAATATCCCACTGAACCAAACATCCTGTACTAACCATCTAACTCATGCACAACGACACACTCTGTATAACGCTAGTCTGCTGCTATCCCATTTAAACTGACACATACAGCATTTCCTATCACAATCAGTCTCGCACATAACTAACGACACATATCAGTTACTATCAGTTACACTCGGCACAACAGAACCACAAACACTCTATTGAACCACAGAGACACACACACACAGACTGAGACACTCAGACGCACCGACACACAGATACACACAGAGACACAGACACACACAGAGACAGACTGAGACACTCGGACGCAGAGAGACACACAGACACGCACAGAGATACACACAGACGCACAGACACAAAACAGACTCAGAGACACAGACACACACAGGCACACACAGACACACACACTTTGTTTGCTCTGGTGAGATGGGGGTTTGGTGAAGCGGGCAGGGGGAGATGGACACTCGGGTCCTCCCCATCGAAGACCCGCGCTGCTTCCACGCGGGGAGGCGTCTCTGGCTCCCCTTCCTCCTCTCCTCCCTCGCTGTCTTCTTCGGCGGGGCAGCGCTCATCCTTCTCTGGAGGGGGGCGAGGTGGGTCCTGGGGAGAGGGCTGAGAGCAGGGCGAGGACGCAGGAAGCAGGTAACTCAAGTTTAACCCTCTAATGAGCTCTCTGGGCGCCGCTCCCCTATCCAACCCTTTTGGGTGTCCAGTGACAGTCCTGGAGGGCTGATCCACTCCAGGCTCAACAGGTATGATGAGATAACGAACTACTTCAGTTAAACAATTTGGGACACAGACCAGGAGTGGAAGGGCCAGTTTTGGCCAGCCCTGTTTTAAACAGACCCTGTTTAGTGAGTCTGTGATTTGGACCAGTCCCTCTTTTACACGGGTATATCCTGGTGAGACAGCAACCCACACAAACAGAAGCAGGGCTGAGTTTCTATCAACCTGCATCGATCCCGTGTGCAAACCCCTTATCGTTCTTCATGTGTTTGCAGTGACTATGGAGCTGAAGAATGGACCTTTTCTACATTTAACCCTGTAATGCCCGAGCATTTACAAAACTATAGATTCCGTTTGTTGTACAAAACTTTGTATCGGATGCGAAACAGAAATGGGCGTTACTCAACTGATAACTGTTAAACACTCAAGCAGCAGTAACGGATTTTGAAATGCATAAGGAAACAACAGTACATTTTGGGTAGCTCATGTCGAGAATATTTTAATGGTGGTAACGCAGCCCGTCGGAGTACCTGTTTATTGATCGATATTTGTGATTTATTTATTGTACGCTAGCAGATGAACCGATACATTGATTGGTGTTACAATTTCAATATTAAAGAAATACTGAAAGAAACGTAATTAATAGATTGTTATACATTTTGTTATGTATTTACATTGCTGCTGGGTTTTTTTTTGTGACAAACTAGCAAACTTAAAGATGTTTATATATAAATAAGATAAGCTTGCTTTGTGCTTGTCAGGAGAATCCTAACTGGCTGGTGCTGACTGAACAGCACTTTCTCCTTCCATTCAAATTAAGTGTGTCAACTGCCATGTAATTAAACTGGGCATCACAAAATCACTTACACTATGTTTGGACGTGCATCGGTGGCTGCCTCTTATCAAGTCGAGATTGCATTTCATTCTGGAGCACACTTTGTTCTGTCTGTCCTACAAACAGTGCAAGAGAAAGCACGGCGCTCTCTTGCATGTAAGCCATTAAATCTAAATAAAAGACAGATTGAACCTTAATATTAACATAATCTGTTTCTATAGAACCTGCTGTGGTTTAAAAATTTCGAACGCTTTGTCGTTGACATTCTCGGTGTGAGATCTACACTCTTGGCGAAGATAAAATTCTAGCTGCTGCTATAGGGTCCAGTGGAGACTTGAAATGTGTGGCAGATCGACTTGCTTCACTCGGGCTGTATAAACATCCATGACGTCCAGCCTCACCTGGGCGGAGCTCTGAGGTGCACACTGCTGTGACAGCCTTGCTTGGTTTGCAGGATGTGGGAGGGGCTGGGCGGAGCGCTGAGGTGCACACTGCTGTGACAGCCTTGCTTGGTTTGCAGGATGTGGGAGGGGCTGGGCGGAGCGCTGAGGTGCACACTGCTGTGACAGCCTTGCTTGTTTTGCAGGATGTGGGAGGGGCTGGGCGGAGCTCTGAGGTGCACACTGCTGTGACAGCCTTGCTTGGTTTGCAGGATGTGGGAGGGGCTGGGCGGAGCTCTGAGGTGCACACTGCTGTGACAGCCTCGCTTGGTTTGCAGGATGTGGGAGGGGCTGGGCGGAGCTCTGAGGTGCACACTGCTGTGACAGCCTCGCTTGGTTTGCAGGATGTGGGAGGGGCTGGGCGGAGCTCTGAGGTGCACACTGCTGTGACAGCCTTGCTTGGTTTGCAGGATGTGGGAGGGGCTGGGCGGAGCTCTGAGGTGCACACTGCTGTGACAGCCTCGCTTGGTTTGCAGGATGTGGGAGGGGCTGGGCGGAGCTCTGAGGTGCACACTGCTGTGACAGCCTCGCTTGGTTTGCAGGATGTGGGAGGGGCTGGGCGGAGCTCTGAGGTGCACGCTGCTGTGACAGCCTTGCTTGGTTTGCAGGATGTGGGAGGGGCTGGGCGGAATGCTGAGGTGCACACTGCTGTGACAGCCTTGCTTGTTTTGCAGGATGTGGGAGGGGCTGGGCGGAGCTCTGGGGTGCACACTGCTGTGAAGGAGTGGGCTGCAGCCACGCTCTCCGTACAGACTCGAACAGGGAGAGTCCTGGTGAGCGGCTTTGCATTATTATTATTATTATTATTATTATTATTATTATTATTAATTAGTCATTTACAGATGTTTTTATCCAAAGTGACTTACAGAGACTAGGGGGTGAACTATGCTTCATCAACAACTGCTGCTGCTGCTGCAGAGTCACTTCTAATAGGACCTTGTTTGTTTTATGTCTCGTCCGAAAGACGGAGCACAAGGAGGTTAAGTGACTTGCTCAGGGCCACACACAGTGAGTCAGTGGCTGAGCTGGGATTTGAACCTCCTGGTATCCAGCCCTTTTTCTTTAACCGCTGGACCACCAAGTCCCCTGTTCTTTACAGTCTTGCACAGACCGCAGAGCCCCTTTTTAAGAGTGCAGTAAAGCTTTGATCACCCGCACCCCTCTGTTATCCGAACAGCCCCTTATTAACCTGTCACGTTGTGTGCATGCAAGCCTTCTTCCAACCTTACTGTAGAGCACAAGGGTGACTATGTGTATTGTATATTGTTCAGGGATGGAAATAAGACTCCTATTGCAAAGCAGTTTCACCCATTCCATGGTGAACTACCAGTTTGATTAGCCACAGTGTGTATAGGTAACAAGCTCAGGTGTGTCTGATTAAACTCCTAGGAAAACCAAGAATGGATCAAACTGCTATGCAATGGGAGTCCTTTTTCCATCCTTGTGATGATAACCAGCATTATTATTGCAGGGATGGAAATAAGACTCCTATTGCATAGCAGTGTCACTCATTCCAGGTTTTGCCACGAGCTTGATTAGGTCCAGTGTGTCTGATTAAGCTCAAAACCAGGAATGGATCAAACTGCTATGCAGTGGGAGCCTTATTTTCTCCTCTGCTCTTACACATGTTGCATTCTCCACACTCATTCTGATTAGCAGAGTTCTCCACTCTCTGCTAATCAGAATGTAAAAGGCATGTAGGCGTGCTCATTGACCCTGATTCTTCTTTGTTATTTTGCTGTTATTTTGTGCCCTGATCAGGGCTGATTTGAATCCTGGTGTAAATGCCTCCATGGCTCGCTGCCTGGGTTCTTTGAAAGCTGTCCCTGATGTCTTTCTCTGCTCCTGTTTAGATGGTGATGTTGTTCCTGTTCAGCATCGCCTCCCTGGCCGACTACTTCATCCTCTCCATACAGTGAGTCTCGCTCGCCTCGCTTTCCCTTACAAAAGTTTGGTGAATTTGCACTGCAATTTTGCAGTTTTCCCCGGTTATGCTCTGCATATACCATAGTTTACCAGGGTTTGCCATGTTTATTAATACGGTTTACCGTACCTCACTTTGCTGTGCTTTTACTGTGGGGAATTTTTATAAGGGTTAGTTTACCATGGTTTGTTTTTTAGTATCTTTTACCATACCTCTCTGTGCTTTACAATGCTTCCCTATGCTTTACCAGACCTCTCTGTGCTTTACAATGCTTCCCTATGCTTTACCAGACCTCTCTGTGCTTTACAATGCTTCCCTATGCTTTACCATACAGCTTTACAATGCTTCCCTATTCTTTACCAGACCTCTCTGTGCTTTACAATGCTTCCCTAAGCTTTACCAGACCTCTCTGTGCTTTACAATGCTTCCCTATGCTTTACCACACCTCTCTGTGCTTTACAATGCTTCCCTATGCTTTACCAGACCTCTCTGTGCTTTACAATGCTTCCCTATGCTTTACCAGACCATACAGCTTTACAATGCTTCCCTATGCTTTACCAGACCTCTCTGTGCTTTACAATGCTTCCCTATGCTTTACCATACCTCTCTGTGCTTTACAATGCTTCCCTATGCTTTACCAGACCATACAGCTTTACAATGCTTCCCTATGCTTTACCAGACCTCTCTGTGATTTTACAAAGCTTGTCTATAATTTACCATGTTTTCACTATGCTCACTTCATTGTCACATTATGTCCAAGAAATTGCTAGAAACATATTACATGTTTGCGTGTGACGTGCTTCCGTGTTGCATGTCTGCATGTTTCCATGTTGCATGTTTCCTTGTTGAATGTTTCTGTGTTGCATGTTTCCGTGTTGCATGTTTCCTGCCTCACCGTGCTGTCCTCCCTGCTCGCAGGTCCATTGAGTTCTGCTGGCAGGGCTACGACTTGGTGTTCCTGCTGGAGCTGCTTCTCAACGTGTTCTACCTGCTGTACTTCAGCCTGCGGGTAACTTGAACCCTGTCTGCACCGTGCGCCACCGTCACCAAGAATATCCCACCGCCCCCAAGAATATCCCCCCGCCCCCAAGAATATCCCCCCGCCCCCAAGAATATCCCACCGTCCCCAAGAATATCCCCCCGCCCCCAAGAATATCCCCCCGTCCCCAAGAATATCCCACCGCCACCAAGAATATCCCACCGTCACCGAGAATATCCCACCGTCACCAAGAATATCCCCCCGCCACCAAGAATATCCCCCCGCCACCAAGAATATCCCCCCGTCCCCAAGAATATCCCCCCGCCCCCAAGAATATCCCACCGTCACCAAGAATATCCCACCGTCACCAAGAATATCCCCCCGTCCCCAAGAATATCCCCCCGCCCCCAAGAATACCCCACCGTCCCCAAGAATATCCCACCGTCCCCAAGAATATCCCCCCGCCCCCAAGAATATCCCCCCGCCCCCAAGAATATCCCACCGTCACCAAGAATATCCCACCGTCACCAAGAATATCCCACCGTCCCCAAGAATATTGCAGCCTGGTGACTGTTTAAAAAGTTTAAACCCTGGAAACGTTTCTGTGTGTTCTTTTGTCTCCTCGATGCAGTTCCTGGCCGCCCCGGACGCGCTGCGCTTCTGGCTGGAAATGAACTCCATGGTGGATTTCTTCACTGTGCCTCCCTCGCTCGCCTCCCTCTTCACCCAGCGCAGCTGGCTGGGTAAGAGACCCCCTGCTCCAGAGCGCTCCAACCTTCTCCAACCACAGCCACGGAAACGTAATAAATAACAGCCTTGTTTAATCAGATTGCACGCAGCTGCTGTCGTGCTCAATAAACAGGTTGCGTGTTTAACCTTTTCATGCATGAAATATTGAGGATAGTGCGAGATGGGGGAATAAGTTTTGGACACGTAATGTTATTTACTTTCTTTCTGTTTGTCTGTCTGAATTTTTCTTTCTTTCTTTCTTTCATAACCCTAACAAGTGGCACTAGTTCTAGTATAATTTTGTGTGAACCAGTCTCTCCCTCTCTCTTTCTCTCCTTCTCTCTCTCTCCCTCCTTTCTGTTGTCTGTCTGACATTATTTCTTTCTTTCTTTCTTTCTTTCTTTCATAAACCTAACAAGTGGCGCAACTATTTCCAGTATAATGTTGTATGAAACAGTCTCCCTCTCTCTCTCTCTCTCCAAGAGATAATGTTAAGAAAAGAAGGACATTATCTGAAGTTATAAAAAAGTTAATTTTTAAGCTCCTTTATTGCGGCTTCCAACAGTAAAACTAATAAACTTTAAAAGATTTTACAGACGTGCTCTCCCTCCTTTTTTATTCAATTGGTACTTCATAGATGGTCCCTTACTTTCCCTCCCTCTCTGCTGAGGTCTGAAGTTCCTGAGAGCCCTGCGTCTCACTGAGCTCCCCACAATCCTGCAGTTTGTAGATAGTCCCTTACAATCTCCCTCTCTGCTCAGGTCTCCGGTTCCTCAGAGCCCTGCGTCTCGCTGAGCTCCCCACAATCCTGCAGTTTGTAGATAGTCCCTTACACTCTCCCTCTCTGCTCAGGTCTCCAGTTCCTCAGAGCCCTGCGTCTCGCTGAGCTCCCCACAATCCTGCAGTTTGTAGATAGTCCCTTACACTCTCCCTCTCTGCTCAGGTCTCCGCTTCCTCAGAGCCCTGCATCTCACTGAGCTCCCCACAATCCTGCAGTTTCTGAACATCCTGCAGACCAGGTGAGCTGAGCTGACAGAGTGGAGTCTGGAGTTAAAACAAACACAAACAGGATTACAGTTGGAGAGCCCAGCGTAAGACAAGCGCACGCGGTCTGTCATTTTGCCTTTTTCTTTGTGATTTTATATATATATAATGAGAGAGGTATGTACAACATATCGGAACATTGGGCAGCTGGCTCTTTGAGCTAAAATGTTATAATATATATATATATATATATATATATATATATATATATATATAGCTTGTTTGCAGCGATGCTTTTTCATCCAGCTGCAGAAGGACTTGGAGTCACAAACTTCCAGATATAATTGCTTTTTTTTTTTTTTATCAATTATTCACATTTTTGTGTACCTGGATTACCTTTTTCTTTTTGATCATGCACCTTTTGGTACCCAGCAGCTTTCCTTTTTATATATATATATATATATATAATGTATAGCTCCAGTATGTGTGCTGTAGATCAATAGAGCTATACGACTTTAAGACAACAGCGTGTGTCATTGAGTCTCTTTTGTGTTTTTCCTAAATGTATAACTCTCTGTCTGTCCTCTCCCCAGCTCCTCTCTCAAGCTGGCCCGACTCGTCGCTGTCTTCCTGGCCTACTGTCTCACTGCCGCTGGCTTCATTCACCTGGTGAGTCTACCTGTGGGCAGGTGAGAGGCCGAGAGATTACATCAGAACTTAAGAAAATGTGCCTCCTAGAGGAGGCTAAAAACTCAGGTCGGATCCCAGTGATTCAGCATCAACAACCAGGTAACCCATTCCATCCCCTCACTACCAGTGATTCAGCATCAACAACCAGGTAACCCATTCCATCCCCTCACTACTCTCTGTCCAATTATTTCCCCCCCCCCTCACCGCAGCGGTTCCCCGCACAGCTCAGTTGAACTGAAGGTTCAGCGGGCGTCCTCCGACCCCACGACCGGGCCAGCTTCCTCTTCTACACCCAGGAACTCGAGAGCGGATGTCAGCGAGCTACCGGCCTCTGGAGGACACAGGCCAGCCCTGCAGGTGTCCGCTCTGAGCTCGCTGGACGCCTGGCCGGTCGGGTCCGCTGTAGCACGATGCGGAGGAACAGTCCCTGCCGGTTTCTCTTCTCTAACCCTCGGGAGCGCCAGAGCCAACGCGACTCCCTCTGTCTCTCTCTCTCTCTCTCTCTCTCTCTCTCTCTCTCTCTCTCTCTCTCTCTCTCTCTCTCTCTGGAACCCCCAGTTTCATGGTTTATATTCTTTCCGTGCTGGCAGGTGGAGAACTCTGGTGATCCGTGGTGGACCGTTCCAAACTCGCAGCCCCTGACGTATTTCCAGAGCGTGTACTTCCTCATGGTCACCATGTCGACGGTGGGATACGGGGATGTCCTGGTGCACACTGTGCTGGGCAGGGTCTTCATCATCTTCATCATCACCACCGGCCTGGTAAACCTGCTGTTTCCAGTACCGCCTAGTTTAGAAACGCTCAAAGAAATCTTTACTTTGGGTTTGTTTTGGAAGGTTTCTAGCAGTGGACTGCAGGTTTTTACAAAGCAGTGGTTTCAGTTCAGTCTACCCTGGTCACTCTCCCAACAGCCTTTCCAGGTGTAAAATGGGACGCACCATTCTGAGAAATGATGTGGTCCCTTCCACCCCCCTTTCCAATGCTGTTGATGCACAGTTTAATATGATGTTTCATTTGTTTTTTTTAGTGAAATGCAGTTCCCCGCAGTAAAAGCACAGCAAAGTGTAATACAGTATAATACAGTGAAAGTGTAATAAAGCATAGGGAAGCATTGTAAAGCACAGAGAGGTCTGGTAAAGCATAGGCAAGCATTGTAAAGCACAGAGAGGTCTGGTAAAGCATAGGGAAGCATTGTAAAGCACAGAGAGGTATGGTAAAGCATAGGGAAACATTGTAAAGCACAGAGAGGTCTGGTAAAGCATAGGGAAGCATTGTAAAGCACAGAGAGGTCTGGTAAAGCATAGGCAAGCATTGTAAAGCACAGAGAGGTCTGGTGAAGCATAGAGAAGCATTGTAAAGCACAGAGAGGTCTGGTAAAGCATAGGGAAGCATTGTAAAGCACAGAGAGGTCTGGTAAAGCATAGGGAAGCATTGTAAAGCACAGAGAGGTCTGGTAAAGCATAGGGAAGCATTGTAAAGCACAGAGAGGTCTGGTAAAGCATAGGGAAGCATTGTAAAGCACAGAGAGGTCTGGTAAAGCATAGGGAAGCATTGTAAAGCACAGAGAGGTCTGGTAAAGCATAGGGAAGCATTGTAAAGCACAGAGAGGTCTGGTAAAGCATAGGCAAGCATTGTAAAGCACAGAGAGGTCTGGTAAAGCATAGGGAAGCATTGTAAAGCACAGACAGGTCTGGTAAAGCATAGGGAAGCATTGTAAAGCACAGAGAGGTCTGGTAAAGCATAGGGAAGCATTGTAAAGCACAGAGAGGTCTGGTAAAGCATAGGGAAGCATTGTAAAGCACAGAGAGGTCTGGTAAAGCATAGGGAAGCATTGTAAAGCACAGAGAGGTCTGGTAAAGCATAGGGAAGCATTGTAAAGCACAGAGAGGTCTGGTAAAGCATAGGGAAGCATTGTAAAGCACAGAGAGGTCTGGTAAAGCATAGGCAAGCATTGTAAAGCACAGAGAGGTCTGGTAAAGCATAGGCAAGCATTGTAAAGCACAGAGAGGTCTGGTAAAGCATAGGCAAGCATTGTAAAGCACAGAGAGGTCTGGTAAAGCATAGGCAAGCATTGTAAAGCACAGAGAGGTCTGGTAAAGCATAGGCAAGCATTGTAAAGCACAGAGAGGTCTGGTAAAGCATAGGGAAGCATTGTAAAGCACAGAGAGGTCTGGTAAAGCATAGGGAAGCATTGTAAAGCACAGAGAGGTCTGGTAAAGCATAGGGAAGCATTGTAAAGCACAGAGAGGTCTGGTAAAGCATAGGGAAGCATTGTAAAGCACAGAGAGGTCTGGTAAAGCATAGGGAAGCATTGTAAAGCACAGAGAGGTGTGGTAAAGCATAGGGAAGCATTGTAAAGCACAGAGAGGTCTGGTAAAGCATAGGGAAGCATTGTAAAGCACAGAGAGGTCTGGTAAAGCATAGGGAAGCATTGTAAAGCACACAGAGGTCTGGTAAAGCATAGGGAAGCATTGTAAAGCACAGAGAGGTCTGGTAAAGCATAGGGAAGCATTGTAAAGCACAGAGAGGTCTGGTAAAGCATAGGGAAGCATTGTAAAGCACAGAGAGGTCTGGTAAAGCATAGGGAAGCATTGTAAAGCACACAGAGGTCTGGTAAAGCATAGGGAAGCATTGTAAAGCACAGAGAGGTCTGGTAAAGCATAGGGAAGCATTGTAAAGCACAGAGAGGTCTGGTAAAGCATAAGGAGGAGGGGGTAGGGGGGAGGTGGGGGAGCGTAAGGGGGAGGGGCGAGGTGGCGGGGTAACGGGGAGGGGATGGGAGGGGGGAAGGAGGGGAGCGGGAGGGGAGGGGGGAGGTGCTGCGGTAAGCTTTTCCGAGGGTAGTTGTTGATGGGCGCTTGCTGCTCGCTGTCTCCGCCAGGCCCTCTTTGCCAGCTACATTCCTGAGATCGTGGAAATCGTGGGCAAGAGGAGGAAACACGACGGGAGCTACACACCACTGCCAGGGAAGAAGTGAGTCGACCATTGATCCGGATTGCTTGATTGATTGCTAGGCTGTTGGATTGATCAGTTTTGAGATTGATTGGTTGAATGTCTGCTGTATTGATCAACTTCGGTTTTGAAATTGGTCTTTTTTGAAAACAATCGATTAGGGGCTTTAATGATCGTCTAGCTGCTGTATTGATTGATTGACTGGTTGCTGTTCTGATCGATTGGCTGCTGTATTGATTGGCTCCTGTGATCGATTGGCTGCTGTATTGATTGGCTCCTGTGCCATGCTTGTTTTCCCGGTTTCAGGCACGTGGTGGTGTGCGGTCACCTGACCCTCACGAACCTGACAGCGTTCCTGAAGGAGTTTCTGCACGAGGACAGGGGCGTGGTCAACGTGAAAGTGGTGCTCCTGGGAAAGTGAGTGAGAGGAGAGAGGAGACCACACAGGGGGGAGTGACACGCTAGAACCAAAGGCTCTGTCTTTAGGGGGTTTCAAGAGTCATATATAAGAAAAATATATAGATGAGGACAGATGCGTTGGGAAGGCAGTACTGTTTTTAGGGATTCGGTCTTACTACTGCAGGGATGGAAATAACTCCCATTGCATAGCGGTTTAACCCATTCCAGGTTTTACTGCAAGCTTGATTAGGGAAACTGTCTCGTACGGATGCAGAACTATCTTGTACATTGTGAGATAATCCCCTTCATTTTTGTTTTTTAGTTTCTAATAGTTTTTTTTCTTTTTAAAACAATTTTAATCAAATGTGCAATAAATGCTAACCAAGGTTCTCTCTCTCCTGTCCCTGTCTCTATCTATCTCTCCTATCTCCCCCCTCTATCTCTCCTCTCTCTCTCTATCTCTCCTCTCTCTCTATCTATCTATCTCTCCTCTCTATCTCTCTCTCATCTATCTATCTCTCCTCTATCTATTTCTCTCTCTCTCTCTCCTCTCTCTATTGTCTCTCTCTCTCCTCTATCTCTTCTCTCTCTCCTCTCTCACTCTCTCTCTCTCTCTCTTCTCTCCAGTTTTGATCCGGACGCTCAGTTCGAGTTATTCTTGAAGCGCAACTTCATCAAGACTGTGTTCTACCAGGGCTCGGTTCTGAGCTCCCGTGATCTGGCCCGGGTTCAGGTGAGAGAGAGAGAGAGAGTCAGACCCAGAACCAGAACCACTGGGGTTCCCCTGAAACCCACCCCCAGAAAACAAGGCATCGGACTCGGTATCGCTACACACAGAACTCATGAGAAAGTCTTTCAAGCCTTGGTCAGCACACATTAAGAGGGGGGCAGCGATAATATTTCTGTTCCTGATAAGAGGTATGAGAATGGATTCGAAAGCCTTATCCTTTAAAGAGGGGGTGGATGGGCAGTGATCATTTTGATAGTGCTGTGCTTCCAAAGCCCTGCTAATCTTGGTTAGCCGTCCAGGCAGTCTTGAGGCGACGCTGCTGTCCCATTATTATTATTATTATTATTATTATTATTATTATTATTATTAATAATAATTTATTTATTTATTTATTTCTTAGCAGACGCCCTTATCCAGGGCGAATTACAATTGTTACAAGATATCACATTATTTTTACATACAATTCCCCACTTATACAGTTGGGTTTTTACTGGAGCAATCTAGGTAAAGTACCTTGCTCAAGGGTACAGCTGCCCCTTGCTCTCTTCCTCCCCCTGCAGATGCAGAAAGCAGACGCCTGCCTGGTTCTGTCGAACAAGTTCTGCAAAGACCCGCACACAGAGGACGCCTGCAACATCATGAGGTACAGGCTAGGGCTTGGTGGGTCCAGTGGTTTAATGAAAAGGGACTTGATGCCAGGAGGTTCCAGGTTCAAATCCTGACTCAGCCACTGACTCACTGTGTGTGTGTATGTGACCCTGAGCAAGTCACTTAACCTCCTTGTGCTCCGTCCTTCGGATGAGAAGTAAAACAAACAAGGTCCTATTGGAAGTGACTCAGAGACTCTGGGCTGCATGGTGCCAGGGCTCTCCACACTGCTAGCCAACCTGTTCACAATGCAGAGCCCAGCTCAGGTGAGCTAGGGAATACACAGAGTGATAATACACAGAGACTGTGTGCATTTCAATATCCTCGATACAGAGCGATCTCACACACACACACACACACACACACACACACACACACACAGAGCCCCCAGCACAGGTGAGCTAGGGAATACACAGAGTGATAACACCGTGTAACAAATTTTTTTTTTTTTTTGTTCCTGGGTAGTAAGTGTTATTTCCTAATTGCTTATGCCTCAAAAGTATAGAAAATGGCTATTATTCCCCACAAACTTTGCTTTTGTGACCAGGACAGTGATTTTGAAATTTACCTATTTTCCAGAACATTCCAGATAGATTCAGTGCTGAGTAAACTTGGAGTAACTTCTAGAACTTTCCAGTAATATAAATAGTAGTATAAATACAGGGGCCTTAAGCCCACCAGTTCAGTTTAGTTCCAGCTGCCTAAGTGGATACATATCTGCAAGGCGAGCGCTTCCACCAGGATATACTGGACTTTGAACGCCGCTACCAAGGACAGTATAACGAGAACATGATGGGAGACTACATTTGGGGGCTGATTCGTGAAAGTGATTCACAGTATAATCGTAAATCTCGAAAAACTACTCATTTCTAAATCTTTTGTAGTCATTTTTGTATTACTTTAGTATAAATATATGTTAATTTGGATTCATATGTTGTTTTTTTCTGACTTTATGTGAACGAAAAGACACAAATTTGCCCGTTTTCTCATTGGAAATAGGTAAATTTCAAAATATCACTGTCCTGGTCACAAAAGCAAAGTTTGTGGGGAATAATAGCCATTTTCTATACTTTTGAGGCATAAGCAATTAGGAAATAACACTTACTACCCAGGAACAAAAATTGTGTTACATAGTGTAATACACAGAGACTGTGTGCATTTCAATATCCTCGATACAGAGCGATCTCACACACACACACACACACACACACACACACAGAGCCTAGCACAGGTGAGCTAGGAGAAGGGGGTACCTGAGCTAGCACAGCGGTGGGAACATTTCAGTAATAATGCACCACCTCCAGTCAGCATTTTACATTGTTAATACTGTATTTTTAATACGTTTGCCCCATAAGTTCAGTGTCCTTTCCCCACGCAATCCCGCAGGGTGATCTCAATCAAGGACTACTGCGCGGACACTCGGGTGATCTGCACCATGCTGCAGAACCCCAGCAAGGTACTCTTAATATAGTCAGCCCTGTCTCTCATATCAGTTAATATAGTCAGCCCTGTCTCTCATATCAGTGAACTTGTCCAGTCAGTCCTGTCTCTTATATCAGTGAACATGTCCAGTCGGCCCTGTCTCTTATATCAGTGAACATGTCCAGTCAGCCCTGTCTCTTATATCAGTGAACTTGTCCAGTCAGCCCTGTCTCTTATGGTCTCAGAGTGACACTTTGGGCACCAGTTATGTGTATTAACTTATTCTAAATCATGCAATAAATTAAAAAAGAACAGCGTGCATCAGTAATACTGTAACCCGTCCCCGTCCCCTACCCCCCCACACACAGGTGTACCTGCAGAACATCCCAAGCTGGGACTGCCACCGTGGGGACGCTGTCATCTGCCTGGCGGAGCTGAAACTGGGCTTCATGGCTCAGGGCTGCATGGTGCCAGGGCTCTCCACACTGCTAGCTAACCTGTTCACAATGCAGAGCCCAGCACAGGTGAGCTAGGGAATACACAGAGTGATAATACTCAGAGACTGTGTGCATTTCAGTATCCTCTATACAGAGCGATCTCACACACACACACACACACACACACACACACACACACACACACACACGCACAGAGACTCGGGGCTCTCCACACTGCTAGCTAACCTGTTCACAATGCAGAGCCCAGCACAGGTGAGCTAGGGAATACACAGAGTGATAATACACAGAGACTGTGTGCATTTCAATATCCTCTATACAGAGCGATCACACAGAGACTCGGGGCTCTCCACTGCGTGTGACTGCATGCCGTTGTATGTGATTGCGTGTGACTGCATGCTGTTGTATGTGATTGTGTGTGACTGCATGTCGTTGTATGTGACTGTGTGTGACTGCATGTCGTTGTATGTGATTGCGTGTGACTGCATGTTGTTGTATGTGACTGCATGTCGTTGTATGTGACTGCGTGTCACTGTGTGTAACTGCATGGCGCTGTGTGTTCTTGTTAGACTCAGCCTGGCAGCTGGCGCAGTCACTACATGCTGGGTCTGTACAACGAGGTTTACACTGAGGAGCTGTCCAGAGATTTCACAGGCAAGCACTTCCAGGAGGTGTGCAGGTGAGCGTCCCTGCACTCCGAACGGCAATATATACAGGACTAGACCCTGCGTCAGTGCTGCGTTGTAATATATACAGGACTAGACCCTGCGTCAGTGCTGCGTTGTAATATATACAGGACTAGACCCTGTGTCAGTGCTGCATTGTAATATATACAGGACTAGACCCTGCGTCAGTGCTGCATTGTAATATATACAGGACTAGACCCTGCGTCAGTGCTGCGTTGTAATATATACAGGACTAGACCCTGCGTCAGTGCTGCGTTGTAATATATACAGGACTAGTCCCTGCGTCAGTGCTGCGTTGTAATATATACAGGACTAGACCCTGCGTCAGTGCTGCGTTGTAATATATACAGGACTAGACCCTGCGTCAGTGCTGCGTTGTAATATATACAGGACTAGACCCTGCGTCAGTGCTGCGTTGTAATATATACAGGACTAGACCCTGCGTCAGTGCTGCGTTGTAATATATACAGGACTAGACCCTGCGTCAGTGCTGCGTTGTAATATATACAGGACTAGACCCTGCGTCAGTGCTGCGTTGTAATATATACAGGACTAGACCCTGCGTCAGTGCTGCATTGTAATATATACAGGACTAGACCCTTTTGAAATGTCTTTGTGTCAGACGCACGTGTCTCGTCTTGTCTCGTCTCTCCTCTCCACACAGGCTGTGCTTCGTGAAGCTGAGAGTGCTGCTGATAGGGATTGAGTACCGGACTGCCAAGGAGTGCAGGTACAGGACAGTGCAGTACAGGACACTATAATGCAATACAGGACAGGGCAGTGCATTACAGGACACTATAATGCAATACAGGACAGGGCAGTGCAAAACAGGACAGTATAATGCAATATAGGACAGGACAGTATAGTGCAATTCCAGTACACTGGAATATAACAGAATAGTGGATAGGGCAGCACAGCGCACTACTAAACTACAGTACAATACAATATGACATAGGACAGGACAATACAGGACTTTACAACACAGCACAGTATAGTATAATACAGTACAGTATAGTATAATACAATACAATATAACACAGCACAGAGATTGGAAGCTGTTTTTTTAAGTCTTAAAAGCTGTTTGCCCCATTAACCTCCTCTTCTGTTTTGTGTGCGTCTGTGTCTCTGCCTGTGTCGTTATGTGTGTCTATGCATGTGTTTGTGTCTGTGCCTGTGTCTGCTGTGTGTTTGTGTGTGTATCTCTGTGCATGTGTGTCTCTCACTTTGTGTGTGTGTGTGTCTCTGTGTGTGAATCTCTGTGCCTGTGTTTGTGTGTGTCTCTATGCCTGTGTGTCTCTGTGTGTGTATGTCTCTGTGTGTATCTCTGTGCCTGTCTGTCTGTGTGTGTGTATCTCTGTGCCTGTGTGTCTCTGTGTTTGTGTGTGTCTCTGTGCATGTGTGTCTCTGTGTGTGGCAGCATCCTGGTGAACCCGCAGAGCGATCTCACAATCCCTGAGAAGACTCTGGGCTTCTTCATCGCCAGCAACGTCTTTGATGTCAAAAGGTAAGCTGGACGCAAAAACTAACCCCACCCGATTCACCCCCCCCGCTCAGAGACCCACCCGATTCACACACACCCTCCCTCGGAGACCCACCCGATTCACACACCCCCTCGGAGACCCACCCGATTCACACACCCCCTCCCTCCCTCAGAGACCCACCCGATTCACACGCCCCCTCCCTCGGAGACCCATCCGATTCACACACCCCCTCCCTCAGAGATCCTGTATATCACTGTGTTTGTTTTGTCAGGGCTAGCCTGTTCTGCTTCGCTTGCCACAGTGACATCACGGAACCCTCGAAGATAACGGAATGCAGCTGCCACACTTTGCAACACTGTAACTATCTTCATTGATTTATCTATTTATCTATTTATTGATTTATTTAACCGTCATGCACGGCAACTTCATATGGGGACAGATAAATAAAACTCTCTTCTATATGTATAATCTGGGGACATGTGGAAGACTAGCAAGCAAATGCTTGATCACCTCATATGAGCCAGATGGCATCTGTGTTCTCCATATAAAGCAATATATATATATATATATATTCATTAGTAGGTATATAACAGAAACACTTGAAAAAAGATGCAGTCTGATAAATATAGCAAGACCATAATGCATGTAGCCAGCATTGTACGTGCAGTCATACACACACCCATACAGGGACTGGTGGATTATCAATTGAACTGAGAGCTGTCTGGCTGCTTCATATCTCTCTCTCTCTCTCTCTCGCTCTCTCTCGCTCTCTCTCGCTCTCTCTCTCGCTCTCTCTCGCTCTCTCTCGCTCTCTCTCGCTCTCTCTCGCTCTCTCTCTCTCTCTCTCTCTCTCATTGAACAAGAACAAATGCAGTAATCCAGCTGGCTGGTTACAGGAGGTGATGGTTCATTCATTACAGCTGGTGTTCATTGCATCTGTTCTTGAAATTGCTGAACGTGTAATTCTTCATTCAGACACAAGGTGGTGCTCTAACTCCATGCGTGGCAGTTAGAATGCGCGCACGCCAGCTCGGCTGTCCAGCTCATACCTGGCTATAGCTCTGCAGCGTTCAGCATGTGCTGCTGCAGCACTTCAATCGGGAGCAGGTTATATAGAGGATACATTGTGATGTCGATTTCATACTGGATCTGGACTTTAACGTTTCATTATATTTTCTGATGAACTCCATCCATAAACCTGTTATGGTGTCTAGTGTTCTAATTATAGGTAGCGGGGATGGGAATAAGACTCCAATTGCACAGCAATTTCACCCATTCCAGGTTTTGCTATGAGCTTGATTAGCCACAGTGTGTATAGGTAACAAGCTCAGGTGTGTCTGATTAAACTCCTAGTGAAACCAGGAACGGATCAAACCGCTGTGCAACGGGAGTCTTATTCCCATCCCTGAGGCAGACACTTGCTGAAGACAATTCACTGTGTTGTTCAGTAATGGGGATGGTAACATACTCTGTGTGTACCGAGTACTGTGGGGGCATTTATTACAAGTGAACTATTTAAGATTGATTTGTCAGACCCCATCTCCTGACTCTACAGTGTTGTCACACCCCTAGTAGGATCCAGGAAAACAAGAAATACAGATAAAATAAAGATGAAATAAAGCTCAAATAAAGGTGAAATGTCCCCCTCTTTAGTTTTTATCAGTGTGTTGTGGGGATGGGAATAAGGCTCCCATTGCACAGCAGTGTGATCCAGTCCTGGTTTCACTAGGAGTTTAACAATCAGACACACCTGAGCTTGTTACCTAGACACACTGGGGCTGATCAAGCTGGTAGTAAAACCTGGAATGGGTGACACTGCTGTGCAATCAGAGACTTATTGCCCTCCCAGTGTTATATGAATCCCAATCACTTTATTACCTCACTTTGTTACCGACCAGCCAGTCAATAGAGTATAGGCAACCAGACTACTGAAACATTTCCTAGAAAATGTCGGGTAACGTGAAATCCCACACCACTGAAATTCGTTCTATAAAGCCGAGGGAACATGAAGCCACTTTATCAGGAGCTGCGGCTTGAAACCTGGTTCCAGGAGGCCTAGTTTGAGGTTGCTGTATCAAACCCCAGGTCTCCCTGCCTGGTGTGCCGCGCAGTGGCCTGAAACCCAGCCTCCTGAAACCAGGTTCCAAGCCACAAAGTGTCTTCTTGTTCCCTCAGCATTAGTCATACAGGCTCACTATCAGTCCACTCTCTCTAACTAGCGCGAACGCTACCGGCCAGACATTGAACGTCTAAAGGGATTGTCAAGATTTAATGTGTTTTTTTCGTAACGTAACATTTGACTAATATTCGTTACTCATGCCTGGTTCCTTCGCAGTGGATAAAGTTGGGGTTCCCCTGGAAGACCCCCTGGACCGAGTGCGTTCCTTCGGGGTGATTTCCTGCCCAGAGCACAAAGAGAGGTGAGGACCCCCCAAGACAGAACACCTGAGCTTGTTACCTACACACTGGGGCTGATCAAGCTGGTAGTAAAACCTGGAATGGGTGACACTGCTGTGCAATAGGAGTCTTATTTCCATCTCTGTGTAGCAGTGAGAGCAAGTGATTTCCGAGGGGTATTTGGGCAAACTAGAACATTTAAATTTAATTTAATTTATGAAAATGTCCAGATGTTTCAGCTGAAAGTCTTTCTCAATGTAGTCCCAGTGTCTTAAAGCCACTGAAAGAGACTTCTAGTAGAAACGTTTGTCACTGAATTTACATTGAAGACACAGAAAATAAATTCACAGGTAAGCATCGTAAAGCATAGGAAAGCATTGTAAAGCACAGAGAGGCATGGTAAAGCATAGGGAAGCATTGTAAAGCACAGAGAGGTCTGATAAAGCATAGGGAAGCATTGTAAAGCACAGAGAGGTCTGGTAAAGCATAGGGAAGCATTGTAAAGCACAGAGAGGTATGGTAAAGCATAGGGAAGCATTGTAAAGCACAGAGAGGTCTGGTAAAGCATAGGGAAGCACTGTAAAGCACAGAGAGGTATGGTAAAGCATGTTGCCTGCATGAGAAGGGGTTTGAGTGTGTCTCTCTCTGTGTATGTATGTTTGTGCTTGTGTCAGTGTGGGCCTGTGCATATCTGTGTGTCTCTGTCTCTTTGTGTGTCTGTGTGTGTCGATGCTGTGCCTGTGTGTGTGTGTGTGTCAGTGTGGGCCTGTGTGTATCTGTGTGTGTGTGTCTGTATCTCTATGTATGTGTGTCTGTGTGTGTCAATGCTGTGCATCTGTGTATCTGTGTGTCTGCTGTGTGTGTGTGTGTGTCTCCGTCACTGCCCTCGATTTCATTAGCTGCCTGTACACACATGTTCCATTACCGCACAGAGAGATCCATTTCTCTGGGATTGCCAGCCTTGATAAACACATCTCCCCCGTGATGTCTCAGATTGCTGCGGGCGTTTTAATATTATTAAAATCTGTCCCTGCCATTGCAGAGATGAGTTAGTGCTGAGATTAGCACAGACATATAAATCACCGGCTGCCTCCCAGTTTGTTGTGTTCTAGTTTATTTCTTCATGACCCTCTGGAACGGAGTTGAACCCTTTTGTGTGTGGCATGATTTTTCCTGTGCAGGATTTGATTTGTATTATTTATTACGTTTATCGGTTTAGCCCTGTGCGTGTGCGTGTGCGTGCGTGTGTGTGTGTCTCTCTCTCTCTCTCTCTCTGTCTCTGTGTGTGTGTGTGTGTGTGTGTGTGTGTGTGAGGCTGGGTCTTTTATTACTGTCAGATCGTAACTAATGGGAATTTCTCATGTTTCTTTTACTGCAGAGTAATCTCGACTCCTGCATTTGTTCAACCCTTATAAAAGTGTCCCATAGTTAAAGCAGAGCACAGTGTAATAAAACACAGTAAAAGCATAGGAAAGCATTGTAAAGCACAGAGAGGTCTGGTAAAGCATAGGGAAGCATTGTAAAGCACAGAGAGGTGTGGTAAAGCATAGGCAAGCATTGTAAAGCACAGAGAGGTCTGGTAAAGCATAGGGAAGCATTGTAAAGCACAGAGAGGTCTGGTAAAGCATAGGCAAGCATTGTAAAGCGCAGAGAGGTCTGGTAAAGCACAGGGAAGCATTGTAAAGCACAGAGAGGTGTGGTAAAGCATAGGCAAGCATTGTAAAGCACAGAGAGGTCTGGTAAAGCATAGGCAAGCATTGTAAAGCACAAAGAGGTAATTATAATGATGTACTGCCAAAGGCACAGGTGGGCAACTCTACTCCTAACGGGGCTGATTAAATCATAACCTGCTTTGAGGCAGAAGATTTATTGGCTTCAATTAAACAATTAATTACATGTTCTGAACAAAGACCTTATTGAAGTGCTTGAGTTGCCCATCCCCGATTTCTAAAAGTTCAGCGCGGTCGTGCTGCAGTGTCGTACCCCCCCCCTCCCCCCCATGCTTTTCACATTGGTATATTATGCATTTACCTTAGTTTACCATGTGTCGTTTTGTATATGCTTTACCATACCTCTCTGTGCTCTACAATGCTTGCCTATGCTTTACCATGCCTCTCTGTGCTTTACAATGCTTCCCTATACTTTATCATACCTTTCTGTGCTTTACAATGCTTCCCTATGCTTTACCATGCCTCTCTGTGCTTTACAGTGCCTCCCTATGCTTTACCATGCCTCTCTGTACTTTACAATGCTTCCCTATGCTTTACCACACCTCTCTGTGCTTTACAATGCTTCCCTATGCTTTACCATGCCTCTCTGTGCTTTACAGTGCCTCCCTATGCTTTACCATGCCTCTCTGTACTTTACAATGCTTCCCTATGCTTTACCACACCTCTCTGTGCTTTACAATGCTTCCCTATGCTTTACCAGACCTCTCTGTGCTTTACAATGCTTCCCTATGCTTTACAATGCTTCCCTGTGCTTTACCACACCTCTCTGTGCTTTACAATGCTTCCCTATGCTTTACCACACCTCTGTGCTTTACAATGCTTCCCTATGCTTTACCACACCTCTCTGTGCTTTACAATGCTTCCCTATGCTTTGCCAGACCTCTCTGTGCTTTACAATGCTTCCCTATGCTTTACCAGACCTCTCTGTGCTTTACAATGCTTCCCTATGCTTTACCAGACCTCTCTGTGCTTTACAATGCTTCCCTATGCTTTACCATACCTCTCTGTGCTTTGCAATGCTTTCACTGTGCTTTATTACACTTTGCTGTGCTTTTACTTTTTATAATACAATAATAACAAAATCTCTAACTCTACAGTGGATCTTCTTCAGGTGAAAGTAGGACAGAGAGATTGATGTTCCAGTGCTGGCCTGTGCTTTACCATGCTTTACCATGCTTTCACTGTGCAACTCCCACCTCTGAGGTCTTGAAAGCTTGTTATTGTTTAGTTAGTCCAATAAAATTTCTCCTTCTCTTTGTCTGTCATCTCTGGACTGATACGGCTCCCATTTCATCGATCAACGACTGTGTAAACTGAAACGACAAAGGTGATGATGATGATGTCTTGACGTGTTTGTCCATTGACAGGGATGACCCGCAGACGCACCCTGCCTGGGAGGTCAAAGCTCAGCTGGACTCCACAGGGATGTTTCACTGGTGCCCGCCCGTCCCTCTGGAGGGCGTCACTCTGGTGGGTTTGTGTGTGTGAGTTTTTTTTGTTCTTTCTCTGATACTGGTTTGATCTGTGTGTGCGTGCGTGTGTCTCTCTGTGCTGCCTGTGTTTTTGTTAATGAAGCTGTCTCGTCTCTCTCTCCCTCTCCCCTGTAGAGTCGCAGTGCTGCTCGCTGTCTCCCCCTGCAGGATCACGTGCTGGTGTGTTTGTGTGCGTGCGTGTGTCTCTCTGTGCTGCCTGTGTTTTTGTTAATGAAGCTGTCTCGTCTCTCTCTCCCTCTCCCCTGTAGAGTCGCAGTGCTGCTCGCTGTCTCCCCCTGCAGGATCACGTGCTGGTGTGTTTGTGTGCGTGCGTGTGTCTCTCTGTGCTGCCTGTGTTTTTGTTAATGAAGCTGTCTCGTCTCTCTCTCCCTCTCCCCTGTAGAGTCGCAGTGCTGCTCGCTGTCTCCCCCTGCAGGATCACGTGCTGGTGTGTTTGTGTGCGTGCGTGTCTCTCTGTGCTGCCTGTGTTTTTGTTAATGAAGCTGTCTCGTCTCTCTCTCCCTCTCCCCTGTAGAGTCGCAGTGCTGCTCGCTGTCTCCCCCTGCAGGATCACATGCTGGTGTGTTTGTGTGTGTGCGTGTCTCTCTGCTGCCTGTGTTTTTGTTAATGAAGCTGTCTCGTCTCGTCTCTTGCTCTCTCCCCTGTAGAGTCGCAGTGCTGCTCGCTGTCTCCCCCTGCAGGATCACGTGCTGGTGTGTTTGTGTGCGTGCGTGTCTCTCTTTGCTGCCTGTGTTTTTGTTAATGAAGCTGTCTCGTCTCTCTCTCCCTCTCCCCTGTAGAGTCGCAGTGCTGCTCGCTGTCTCCCCCTGCAGGATCACGTGCTGGTGTGTTTGTGTGCGTGCGTGTCTCTCTGTGCTGCCTGTGTTTTTGTTAATGAAGCTGTCTCGTCTCTCTCGCTCTCTCCCCTGTAGAGTCGCAGTGCTGCTCGCTGTCTCCCCCTGCAGGATCACGTGCTGGTGTGTTTGTGTGCGTGCGTGTGTCTCTCTGTGCTGCCTGTGTTTTTGTTAATGAAGCTGTCTCGTCTCTCTCTCCCTCTCCCCTGTAGAGTCGCAGTGCTGCTCGCTGTCTCCCCCTGCAGGATCACGTGCTGGTGTGCGTGTTCGGGGACGAGCACTCACCGCTGCTGGGGCTGCGCAATCTGGTGATGCCTCTGCGCGCCGGGAACCTGACCGGGGCAGAGCTGCACACCGTGCTGCTGCTTGGCTCCCTGCAGTACCTCCAGCGCGAGTGGGAGCACATCCACTACTTCCCCAGGATTTACATCTTACCGGTGGGGAGCTCAGCTGCCATGACCCGGGCTTGGAACCAGGCTTAGGGGTCAATTCCTGTCTTTTTCCAATTCCCCCAAAAAATCGATTCCCAATTCCAATGCAATTCCCATTTATAATTCCTTTTTAAAACCAGTTTCCAGTTCCTGTTTCTCTTTTTTAATCAATTCCAGCACATCATCGATCAAAATTGCAATCGGCAGTGTTCTGTTACAATGAGCTTCTCGCGGTGGCAACAGATGAAGTCGCTGTTTTTTTTTTTTTTTTAAATTGGCTTCAACTGAAAGCAGTTGAACAATCACAGCAATCATTAAATATGAATTCCAATTCTTTCGAAGGAATTGGAATTGAGAATTGAGAATTGATTTTAAAAAGGAATCGACCCCAGCCTTGCTTGTAACTCACACTAGCCGTGCTGCTGCTGCTGCACCCAGTCCTGGGGTTCAGTGAAGTCTATTATTATTAATATTGAAATGATCAGGAGCCAGGAGTTTGAGCAAGGTTAGAAACTCACACTAGCCCTGCTGCTGCTGCTGCTGCACCCAGTCCTGGGGTTCAGAACTCCCCTCAATGAAGTCTATTATTATTAATATTGAAATGATCAGGAGCCAGGAGTTTGAGCAGGGTTAGAAACTCACACTAGCCCTGCTGCTGCTGCTGCTGCTGCACCCAGTCCTGGGGTTCAGAACTCCCTTCAATGAAGTCTATTATTATTAATATTGAAATGATCAGGAGCCAGGAGTTTGAGCAGGGTTAGAAACTCACACTAGCCCTGCTGCTGCTGCTGCTGCACCCAGTCCTGGGTTTCAGAGCTCCCCTCAATGAAGTCTAGTATTATTAATATTGAAATGATCAGGAGCCAGGAGTTTGAGCAGGGTTAGAAACTCACACTAGCCCTGCTGCTGCTGCTGCTGCACCCAGTCCTGGGGTTCAGAACTCCCCTCAATGAAATCTATTATTATTAATATTGAAGTGATCAGGAGCCAGGAGTTTGAGCAGGGTTACAAACTCACACTGGCTCTGCTGATCCCAGTCCCAGTCCTATAAACTATAATGGTTGGTGGAATATTTTGATGTATTTAGTCCCCTTTTTAATTTCTTTTAAAAATAGATAAAATATAAATAAAAAAATACATAAATTCCAGGTAAATTGTATTTCTAAGATTAACTGTGATGTACAAACCCTCTATAGACCTTCTGAAGTTCTCCGGGTGAAATTTCACCGAACCCCTAAAGACGAGACTGTTTGAGGTCTTGAATGTGTTTTTCCCTGGTTATTTATTTTGTGTATTATTATTATTATTATTATTATTATTATTATTATTATTATTATTATTATTAATAATAATAATAATAATAATAATAATAATAATTAGTAATTTAACAGATGCTTTTATCCACAGCGACTTACAGAGACTAGGGGGGTGAACTATGCATCACAACTGCTGCTGCAGAGTCACTTCCAATAGGACCTTGTTTGTTTTACGTCTCATCCGTATCAAGCCCTCCTGGTATCAATCCTTTTTCTTTAACCACTGGACCACAACGCCTCCTATGCTTGTTCTCGCTTCAGGGTTCCCCGCTGTGTCGGGCTGATCTGAGGGCCGCTCAAGTTAGCCAGTGCGCGTCCTGTCTGATCCTCTCCACTTGCTGTGACTCCAGCCTCGAACCCTCGCTCCAGGACAAGGAGTCCGTCCTGGCCAGCCTCAACATCCAATCCATGCAGTTTCCTGACAGCCGGCTGGACTCCAGCCTCGCAGGTGATTTACGTTCACTTTGCAGTCTTTTAAATCCTGCTTCTCCCAGCCAATCAAAAAAACATTTTTCAGTGCGTATCGCGTCGTCGCGTGACCGCTAACTATGTATTCGGATCCCTGCTTTTCTTTAATTGCGAGAGCCGAGAGCTGTTGGTGTAGAACTTTGGGGAGGGCAGTTGAGATTCAAAATTCAAATTCAAATTCAAAGTTCCGGAACTGCAGCCATAGGCTCAAATCCACAGGCCCCTCCCCTACATCATTGATTCAACTGTCCACTGCAGCCTTCTGAGCCGAGTTCTGCGTGTTATTTTTTAAAAGCATAGTTTGAACAAAAATGAACACCTAGTCCCAGTGTTCTGGGAAATATGAGACGCATATTCAGATGCGCTGTGGCCCCAGCAATGGCGCTGTGGTCCCTGATACAGCCTCTAATGACTTGCCTGTCATGTCTCTGTGGGTGGGTGGGTGGGGGGGTCAGCTCCTCCGCTCAATAAGCGTTGACAGATTACGAGCGTATTAACGTAATTAACCTTGACGAGCTAATGTGAGCCTCGCTGCTGAAAACGTGGTAATGATATAATTAATAGATAATGAAGCCTTCTTCCTGTAATGACACTCAGTTGCCTGGCTGCCTACTGCAGTCGCAGAATGTTTTTTTTTTTTTCGTCTTACAATGTTTTACCAGCCTTTTGACTTTTTTTTCTGATTGAGAAGCGCTTTGAGATGGCTTTGCCATAAAGGCCTTGTATAAAGATAATCTGATAGAGGGATTGAAAAGGTAGAGCTGCAGGAGACAAGGAAGGAAGAAAGGAATGAAGTAATAAAGGAATAGTCACCTCTCCTCACCGCGCTACAGCGGACCAGACCGGTCAGGCGTCGAGCGAGCTCAGAGCGGACACCTGCAGGGCTGGCCTGTGTCCTCCAGAGACCGGTAGCTCGCTGGCATCCGCTCTCGAGTTCCTGGCTCGGTCGTGGGATCGCAGGACATGTTAGTGACTGTTTTTTGTTTTTTTGTTTTTTTCTTAGGGTCTCCTCACCCCGGAGCGGATGACACGAAGCCCCCCTTCCGGCAGAGTGGATTGAGAGTCCCGGTCGTCGCAGATCTGGGTAACACACCGGGCGAGACGCGGGGAGCTTTCCCTGCTACTCGCTGTTGTGCTGCAGTGACACCCTGTCACGAGAGAGCAGTGTCACTGTGTGTCTCTGTCTCTGTGTGTCTCTCTCTGTATCTGTGTCTACCTCTGTCTCTCTCTGTGTGCGAGTGTCTCTCTGTCTGTGGGTCTCTGTGTATCTCTGCATGTATGTGTGTCTTTCTCCCAGTGCACAGCTCCAGTGTGGAGTAGTGGTTAGGGCTCTGGACTCTTGACCGGAGGGTCGTGGGTTCAATCCCAGCTGGGGGACACTGCTGCTGTACCCTTGAGCAAGGTACTTTACCTAGATTGCTCCAGTAAAAACCCAACTGTATAAATGGGTAATTGTATGTAAAAACAACGTGATATCTTGCAACAATTGTAAGTCTCCCTGGATAAGGGCGTCTGCTAAGAAATAAATAATAATAATATTATCTCTCTCTCTCTCCAGTGCACAGCTCCAATGTGCAGTATATGAGCAGTCTGGATTCTCTGGAGACGTCGTTCTCAGACCTGCACCTCACCCAGGCCTTCGCCAGTGGCTCCATCTTCTCTGTGGGGGTGCTGGACTCCCTCGTGTCCGCGGTGAGGACCCCCAGAACAGCCGATCGCCGACCTCCTTACTAGCGCTAGCAGCATTGCAACTGCTCCCCCTTCAAAGGATCCCTGACCACCTTTTAAAATCTTACCTCTCATTAGCTTTATTAACATTATCACTGGTCCTCCCTTCTTAAAGGAGCGCTGACCGTCTTTAAAATCCATTTTTTAAGATGCTTCGGTTAGTACGATTCCTTTTTTTTTTTTTTTTTAAATCGATTCTCAACTCCAATTCCCATTTCTCTTTTAATCAATTTCAACACATCATTGCTCAAAATTGCAATTCGTAGTACAGTAGTCTCCAGCCAAGAGAACACCTCAAAAAGCAAGCGAAGTGTTCTCTAAGACAGTTTGAACCCGGGATTGATCTCTCTTCTCCGCAGACGTACTTCAACCGCCACGCCCCGGCGTTGATCCGCACACTGGTGACGGGCGGGGCCACGCCCTCTGTGGAGTCTCAGCTCGCCGAGGAGGACATGCTGCGAGGAGGCCCCAGCGACGTGACATCACCACACCTGCGCCATCACGCCAAGATGGCTCAGCTGCCACTGAGCAGGGGACCCCTGGCAAACCTCTCCGTGAGTCCACCGGGCTTTTAATCTGCTTCGGAGCTGGAAATAAGATATGAGAGAGGGAGGCTCTTATACTCTCTGAACAGCCTCCCTCTGCTCTGTGCTGGTGGAGCAGAGAAAGGGAGGCTCTTATACTCTCTGAACAGCCTCCCTCTGCTCTGTGCTGGTGGAGCAGAGGAAGAGAAAGGGAGGCTCTTATACTATCTGAACAGCCTCCCTCTGCTCTGTGCTGGTGGAGCAGAGGAAGAGAAAGGGAGGCTCTTATACTCTCTGAACAGCCTCCCTCTGCTCTGTGCTGGAGGAGCAGAGAACGAGAAAGGGAGGCTCTTATACTCTCTGAACAGCCTCCCTCTGCTCTGTGCTGGTGGAGCAGAGAAAGGGAGGCTCTTAACCTCTCTGAACAGCCTCCCTCTGCTCTGTGCTGGTGGAGCAGAGGAAGAGAAAGGGAGGCTCTTATACTCTCTGAACAGCCTCCCTCTGCTCTGTGCTGGTGGAGCAGAAAAAGGGAGGCTCTTATACTCTCTGAACAGCCTCCCTCTGCTCTGTGCTGGTGGAGCAGAGAAAGAGAAAGAGAAAGGGAGGCTGTTGTACTCTCTGAACAGCCTCCCTCTGCTCTGTGCTGGTGGAGCAGAGGAAGAGAAAGTGAGGCTCTTGTACTCTCTGAACAGCCTCCCTCTGCTCTGTGCTGGTGGAGAAGAGAAAGAGAACGGAAGGCTCTTATACTCTCTAAACAGCCTCCCTCTGCTCTGTCTCAACCCTGTCGGTTTCTCGTTCCTCTTTCTCAGTGTGGAAACTTCCAGGAGCTGTTCTGTAAATCGCTGGATGCTTTTGGGATCCTGTGCCTGGGTCTGTACCGGCTGCTGGACGCCCCTAACCTGGCCCTGAGGAGGTACTGCGCTGCACTGCGACTCCCCTAACCCTGGTACTGCCATGCGCAGCGCGGCGCGGCGTGGAGAGAGATCACACTGATCACTGCCACCATCTCTGTCTCAACACCTCAAGCTTCCCGTTTCTCTGAGGAGTTTTGATGCTAATGAAACTCTTCTGTTTCTCCTTCTCTCCTTCACGTTCCTCTCTCAATATCCATCCATTCTCCCCCCTTCCCCCTCTCTCACTCTTTATCCCTCCCTTCTCTCCCCCTCTTTCCCTTCTCTCTCCCATCATTCTCTCTTCTCCCCCTCCCTCTCTCCTGCTCTCCCCTCCTCCCCCTCTCTCACTCTTTATCCCTCCCTTCTCTCCCCCTCTTTCCCTTCTCTCCCCCATCATTCTCTCTTCTTCCCCTCCCTCTCTCCTGCTCTCCCCTCCTCTTCTCTCACTCTTTATCCCTCCCTTCTCTCCCCATCATTCTCTTCTCCCTCTCTCCTGCTCTCCCCTCCTCTCTACACTCTCCCCTCCCCCCTCTCCTCCTCTCTATCTATCCCTCCCTTCTCTCCCCATCATTCTCTCTTCTCCCCCTCCCTCTCCTGCTCTCCCCTCCTCTGTACACTCTCCCCTACTCCCCCTCTCCTCTCTCACTCTATCCCTCCCTTCTCTCCCCCTTTCCCTTCTCTCCCCTCCTCTCTACACTCTCCCCTCCTCTCCCTCTCCTCCTCTCTCACTCTATCCCTCCCTTCTCTCCCCCTTTCCCTTCTCCCTCCTCCCCCTCTCTCTCAGGTATGTGATCACCAGCCCTCCCTGGGACTTCCCTCTGCAGCCCTTCGACCGGGTCTTCTGCCTCGTCCCGTTCAGCCAGAGCCACCTGCTGACAGGCAGGGTCCCCCAGCCCTCGAACCCGGGTCCCACTCCTGCCCCCGGCAATGGAAGACCCGTGTGAGGGAGAAGAAAGATCGGCCTTAACCCTTTCATGCATGAATTATTAAAAAATAGCTGGGGGAAAAAAAAGTTCGACACATAACAAATATATTTTTAATTGATTTTAAAAAAAAAATGCTATTGCTTTAGTTTTTTTTTTTTTTTTAAATCTGTTTCTATATGAGGTCGTCTTGCATGAAAGGGTTAACCTCTCCTCCAGAAGCTGACCTCTCTGTACCAGGGGGCAGAACAGCAGTCCAGCAGAAACCCACTAGGCCCGACTCTTCCCTACTTTCTATTTAAACACACGAATGAACCAATAAATAAACCAGTCCTGTAGTGGATAACATCTGGGGCTCCGCTTGTGAGCGCACTGCTCATTTCATTTGTGTCATCTAAAAGAAAGCCATCTGAATGATTGTTAGTTTTTATCTTCTTATGGATAAGAGCATAAGAAAATTTCCAAACGAGAGGAGGCCATTCAGCCCATCTTGCTCGTTTGGTTGTTAGTAGCTTATTGATCCCAGAATCTCATCAAGCAGCTTCTTGAAGGATCCCAGGGTGTTGGCTTCAACAACATTACTGGGGATAAGTGGATAAGTGGAGGGGGGAGGGGGGAGGAGAGTGGTTCTGTAGATTCATCTCCTGTCAAACTTTATATCCCAAACTATTACAGGAAGTGCAAATAATAATAATACTACTAGAATACAATATGAACTAGGATGCAGCCAGTTAGGATCACAGCAAGTTATATCTACAGTGACATGTTAGCAGTGCAATAGTGAACACGCACTTGGCTATTTTAATGATCAAAAGCATGGCGGTATTAAGACCCCGCTGTACCAAGGAAGCCCATCACTGCCTATTATCTATCTGTAACTGTAAACAATGCGCGACACTGCAGTTGGGCGCCACCATGGGTGCTCACCCTAGCCCCACGTTGATCCCCAGCATTTCCGACTTAGGCAGGAAAATGCAGTTTCTTTTTTTTTTTTTGTTTGTTAACAATAATCTAAATATACTAACTTCTTAAGTTTCACTGAACATAATAACTTATTCATGTACTTTTAAAAACTTAAAGTTAAAAAGTAAAACAAAAAAGGGAATGTCCTTCAAACTGTTGAACTACTTTACAGATCATCAGCCATGAGCTCCTGATGTTCCTCCAGCTCTGTTACTGCGGCACATTGTCCAGGTTCTGCAGAGCACCTGCACGAAAAACAACAGCACACCTGCAGTGACGAAGACATCGGCCTTTCTGACTCCCACAAAATGAATTTTGTTCCAGTGACAGCGGCTTAGGTGACTTTGGCATTCGTACTGGAGTAAGGATGCCACTAGTTACTCTTCTATCAAAGTCCAGTGGGTCTGGAAGTGCTGGATCATTCATGTGAGCACTTCTGCTCACATATATTTGGTGAAGAGCACACAATGCATGCAGATGAAAAGAATGATCGTTAGGAGGCAAGCCTCTAAGGTCCGCTGTGGCAGACACTGTTCCGAAAAGATGGGCTCTCAGGCTGGCTAGAGTGTGAAATTTCTCTCTGCCGTAGAGCCTTGTAAATCGTGCCTTTGCCTCTGATGTGACACTGTGTAACATTTTTTCACCTGCATGGCATGGTACCTCACCAGAGCTTGCAAGGGCAGTGAAATCATTGCAGGAAGCCAAAACAGGTTTTGCAACTTTTTTTTTTTTTTTCCCTCACCTGAAAGGATAACTGACTGTGTCACAGCCAGTAAAAACATCAGCACTAAGCAGAAGGCCTGTTAGAGCAGATTCCAAAATCTTACATTTAGAACTTAGTTGCTTGGAAATCAGAGGGGTTGGGAAATACCTCTCTTAAAAATCCTCGTGTCTGCTTCCTCATGCTTTATACAGCTCAGACTTGGAAGAAATCTTGTTTTTACCTGGGTCTTTGTTCATGCCAAGAAAGGACAAGCTGGAGCTCAAAGGGAAGACTGAGCAGAAGTCCAGGACTCGCTCAGATAAGGTAGCAGGTTCCCTTGATTTTTGGCATCAAATGGAACATATTCTTGTGCCGAAGAGACTCCTGATTTTGAACCCCGGAGAGCTCTTTCTTCCCCTTTAAGAGAGGAGGTTATGTCTACATCATTGAGGTCACCAACTATACAAATAGGAGCCTGCTGGTCTCTCTCATTATTTTGCACAGGTATTTTTGCTGCAAGTCTCTAAAAGTAGAGGCCTTCAGAGCTTCTCTGGGCAAAAACCATTGCATCAACGCTAGACACTGCTGATGATGGGCATTCTTGTAAAGCGTCGTGTTCCCACAGAATATCAACGGCATTGTGAAGGTGGTATCAAAAAAAAGATTTTGCAAAACCCAGAATTAGGATTTAACTTATATTTCAGTTAAATGTTTATTTAAAATTTAAATCCTTATGTTGCAAAACCCAGAATTAGGATTTAACTTAAATATTTATTTAAAAGTTAGAAGTTGTTAAATATTTTCAGATTTATAAATTATATCTGAATGTATGCATTATTCGCAAGATTTATAAATTGGTTAAATCTGGGAATAAAGACAGGAAAAAATATTTGTGTTATTTTTTAAATTTGGCACCCCATATGCTGCTGGCCTGCACAGACTTTACTAAACAACTGAATATATAACTTCATCTAGTTTGATTATACCATTCGAAAAAAAAAAAAACATAATCCCACAGCAGTGACATCAAAAAGTGATAATTCCTCTAGAGGAAACTATTATTATTATTTATTTCTTAGCAGACGCCCTTAACCAGGGCGACTTACAATTGTTACAAGATATCACATTATTTTTACATACAATTACCCATTTATACAGTTGGGTTTTTACTGGAGCAATCTAGGTAAAGTACCTTGCTCAAGGGTACAGCAGCAGTGTCCCCCCACCTGGGATTGAACCCACGACCCTCTGGTCAAGAGTCCAGAGCCCTAACCACTACTCCACACTGCTACCAACTATACTTTGAACTTTGACCCATTCGACTCCTCGAGACCATTGCTTTCAATTCAAACACAAAATGTCTCGTTTTCAATCACTCGACAACACCCACAGTACAGAAATGTTCATTAATGAGCAACAAAATGAGAATATGTTAAAAAAATATAAAAAAAATTATGCCAAGCTGGTACGTTCGTATCTCAGAGAAACGGGAAATTAAAACAAGGTAAAGGCAATCATCCAAATAAAGCTGAAGCACTAACGGATAACGACACAGAACGTCTGTACAGCACTGAAACACGACATTAAAAAAAAAAAAAAACTGTACTGCATCACAAGGGTATCCATGGATTATAAAAAAATAATAGATGAGCCTCTTCAGTGAGTTACAGGAAAATATGGAATTATTTTCCTGTAACTCACTGAAGCCCATCTATTATTCTGTATATAATAAGAGCCCAGATAGTCTGTCAGTGAATCATTACACATGTTTTAAGTGACATTAGGAATTTGTAAATGCACATTAAACCTGGCAGAACAGCAAACTGTACAACTGTGTTCTTTTGTTAATTTTTTTTTTTTTTTGGAAATCAATCATCCTTTTATGTTTGTGCAATTTTAAGGACTTTTGCAATCCATATTTTTGAGCTGACGTGTTACTTATTTCTCTCTGAGACCTGTACTTTACAAAACTGGACATTACAATTCTATTCCTTTAAGGACCATTAAGTCCATTGTTGGAGCTCTTCTGCAGTGTTGGCTCCCGGACAGTGAGAGTTTAACCACAGGAGACGCTTGAGCAGTTTGTTTTGACGTGTGAGAAGCGGCACGGCTTTAACAAGACTTGTTTAGTTTACTGAGTCTTTAAAACCCTGGCATCGAACCAGCAACCTTTTAACACAGCTGTGTGTGTGAGAGTGTGAGTGTGTGTGTGTAAGTATGAGAGAGAGTGAGTGTGTGTCTGTGTGAGAGTGTAAGAGAGTGTAAGAGAGTGTGTGTGTGTGAGAGTGTAAGAGAGTGTGTGTGAGAGTGTGTGTGTCTGTGAGAGTGTAAGAGAGTGTGTGTGAGAGTGTAAGAGTGTTGTGTGTGTGTGTGAGAGTAAGAGTGTGTGTGAGAGTGTAAGAGAGAGTGTGTGTGTCTGTGTGTGTGTGTGAGAGTGTGTCTGTGTAAGAGAGTGTTGTGTGTGAGTGTCTGTGTGTGTGTAAGAGTGTTGTGTGTGTGTGTCTGTGTGTGAGAGTGTAAGAGTGTTGTGTGGGTGTCTGTGAGTGTGTGTGTGTCTGTGTGAGAGTGTAAGAGTGTGTGTGAGAGTGTGTGTGTGTGTGTGTTTCAGGGAGTGAATGATGGAACTTCTTGTTTTTTTCCTCCCCCTCTCTTGTTCCTTCTTTCCTTACTTCAATCCATCTTTTTTCTCTTCCTTTAAATTCAACATGGCATAAATACTGTGATCCATCAAGCGAATGCCACTCAGAAAGATGGATTACCTCCCTCACTCCCCCTCTCCCTCTCCCTCTCCCTTCAGCAGGGGGGGCTCATAGGAAGAGAGGGATTGAGAGAAATAGGAGAAGGGGGGAGAGAGGGATGGACAATGAAAAGAGCGATAAAGCTTGCAGTCTCAAATTTCACAAGTGCGCAGCCACAGATACGATCGGCCAAGACAAAACATAACTATCAGCACAGAGGTGACTGGAGACTGGGCAAGAGGAGAGGAGGGGTGCAATGATCAAAGGACCCACCCCCCCCCCCCACCTCCCTCCCTCCCTCCTCAGACACGCCAGCAGAGCATTTTCAGTTTATGTTGACTCAGAAATGTCTTCATCTAGACAATGTGGGGAAGCTATAAAAAAGGCCAACAAGATGCTTGGATATATTGTGAGAAGTGTTGAATTTAAATCAAGGGAAGTAATGCTAAAACTTTGCAATGCATTAATAAGACCTCACCTTGAAAATTGTGTTCAGTTCTGGTCATCTCGTTATAAAAAGGATATTGCTGCTCTAGAAAGAGTGCAAAGAAGAGCGACCAGAATTATTCCGGGTTTAAAAGGCATGTCGTATGCAGACAGGCTAAAAGAATTTAATCTATTCAGTCTTGAACAAAGAAGACTACGCGCCGATCTGATTCAAGCATTCAAAATCCTAAGGTATAGACAATGTCGACTCGGGGGACTTTTTCCATATGAAAAAAGAAACCAGGGGTCACAATGGAGATTAGATAAAGGGGCATTCAGAACAGAAAATAGGAGGCACTTTTTTACACAGAGAATTGTGAGGGTCTGGAACCAACTCCCCAGTAATGTTGTTGAAGCTGACACCCTGGGATCCTTCAAGAAGCTGCTTGATGAGATTCTGGGATCAATAAGCTACTAACAACCAAACGAGCAAGATGGGCTGAATGGCCTCCTCTCGTTTGTAAACTTTCTTCTCATGTTCTTATTAATCTGCAGGTGATTACAGCGGCTCTCCCTCTCCCTCTCCCTCTCCTCTCTGATGCAGCGCATGTTTCTATTACTGAATGATTACAGTGTCTCGTTTCTCAGGCCTGACATCTCTTCTTCTCTGCTGCGATGCTCGGGCCCTCATGTCCCCTGAGTCCATTAGATATATTGAATCATGGTGCCAGTTTCAGTCAATAATTCTTTTGTTAAGAAGCAGCCCTATAAAACACAACGAACTCAGCAGTATGGAGCCGCTGTCAACACCACACTGAATACTCTGCATGCAGCTTCAAATTAAATCAATGACTGGGCTCAAGCTTAATGGCTGCGGTTATCATACATACAGACGTGCTCAAATTTGTTGGTACCCTTACAGCTCATTGAAATAATGCTTCATTCCTCCTGAAAAGTGATGAAATTAAAAGCTATTTTATCATGTATACTTGCATGCCTTTGGTATGTCATAGAATAAAGCAAAGAAGCTGTGAAAGGAGATGAATTATTGCTTATTCTACAAAGATATTCTAAAATGGCCTGGACACATTTGTTGGTACCCCTTAGAAAAGATAATAAATAATTGGATTATAGTGATATTTCAAACTAATTAGTTTCTTTAATTAGTATCACACATGTCTCCAGTCTTGTAATCAGTCATTCAGCCTATTTAAATGGAGAAAAGTAGTCACTGTGCTGTTTGGTATCATTGTGTGCACCACACTGAACATGGACCAGAGAAAGCAAAGGAGAGAGTTGTCTGAGGAGATCAGAAAGAAAATAATAGACAAGCATGGTAAAGGTAAAGGCTACAAGACCATCTCCAAGCAGCTTGATGTTCCTGTGACAACAGTTGCAAATATTATTAAGAAGTTTAAGGTCCATGGAACTGTAGCCAACCTCCCTGGGTGCGGCCGCAAGAGGAAAATCGACCCCAGATTGAACAGAAGGATAGTGCGAATGGTAGAAAAAGAACCAAGGATAACTGTCAAAGAGATACAAGCTGAACTCCAAGGTGAAGGTACGTCAGTTTCTGATCGCACCATCCGTCGCTTTTTGAGCGAAAGTGGGCTCCATGGAAGAAGACCCAGGAGGACTCCACTTTTGAAAGAAAAACATAAAAAAGCCAGACTGGAATTTGCTAAAATGCATATTGACAAGCCACAATCCTTCTGGGAGAATGTCCTTTGGACAGATGAGTCAAAACTGGAGCTTTTTGGCAAGTCACATCAGCTCTATGTTCACAGACGAAAAAATGAAGCTTTCAAAGAAAAGAACACCATACCTACAGTGAAACATGGAGGAGGCTCGGTTATGTTTTGGGGCTGCTTTGCTGCGCCTGGCACAGGGTGCCTTGAATCTGTGCAGGGCACAATGAAATCTCAAGACTATCAAGGCATTCTGGAGCGAAACGTACTGCCCAGTGTCAGAAAGCTCTGTCTCAGTCGCAGGTCATGGGTCCTCCAACAGGATAATGACCCAAAACACACAGCAAAAGCACCCAAGATTGGATAAGAACAAAACACTGGACTATTCTGAAGTGGCCTTCTATGAGTCCTGATCTGAATCCTATCGAACATCTATGGAAAGAGCTGAAACTTGCAGTCTGGAGAAGGCACTCATCAAACCTGAGACAGCTGGAGCAGTTTGCTCAGGAAGAGTGGGCCAAACTACCTGTTAACAGGTGCAGAAGTCTCATTGAGAGCTACAGAAAACATTTGATTGCAGTGATTGCCTCTAAAGGTTGTGCAACAAAATATTAGGTTAGCGGTCCCATCATTTTTGTCCATGCCATTTTCATTTGTTTTATTATTTACAATATTATGTTGAATAAAAAATCAAAAGCAAAGTCTGATTTCTATTAAATATGGAATAAACAATGGTGGATGCCAATTACTTTTGTTAGTTTCAAGTTATTTCAGAGAAAATTGTGCATTCTTCGTTTTTTGTGGAGGGGTACCAACAAATTTGAGCACGTCTGTACATATACATATATATATATATATATAGAGAGAGAGAGAGAGAGAGAGAGAGAGAGAGAGAGGCTGGCTTTGACAAGAGTCCCTTTTCACGATGGTGTTGTTCTGATCAATTGAAAGATGCTCTGCAGGACAGGGCTGCTTTGCTGCCTCAGTGCTGCCCCTGTGTGGACAGACCGCGGCACTGCACACTCAAGGAATTATTATTATTATTAGTTTTTTTTAAAAACTTAATCAAACTTTTTAACCAAACCGATACATTTAAACTGAAATACAAAATAAATAAAGATTTGTTTAAAATGTATATATTTTTTTAAATTTTATTTGTATTTAGCTGAAAGGCTGGTCTAGTGCATTAACATGAACCCTCTAGCGCCACCTAGCCCCCCAGACTGGAACCCAGGCCTCCAGAGGAAGGTGAAAGGCTGGTCTAGTGCATTAACATTAACCCTCTAGCGCCACCTAGCCCACCAGACTGGAACCCAGGCCTCCAGAGGAAGCTGAAAGGCTGGTCTAGTGCATTAACATGAACCCGCTAGCGCCACCTAGCCCCCCAGACTGGAACCCAGGCCTCCAGAGGAAGGTGAAAGGCTGGTCTAGTGCATTAACATGAACCCTCTAGCGCCACCTAGCCCCCCAGACTGGAACCCAGGCCTCCAGAGGAAGGTGAAAGGCTGGTCTAGTGCATTAACATTAACCCTCTAGCGCCACCTAGCCCACCAGACTGGAACCCAGGCCTCCAGAGGAAGCTGAAAGGCTGGTCTAGTGCATTAACATTAACCCTCTAGTGCCACCTAGCCCCCCAGACTGGAACCCCAGAAGTGTTGAAAGGGTTAATTATTATTTTTTGTGTAAGATATATATATATATATATATATATATATATATATATATATATATATATATATATATTATTTAATTTCAGACATAATGCTAATAAACTAATAATAATAATAATAATAATAATAATAATAATAATAATAAATCACATACTTTAAATGGTTAAAAAAAATATTTACGGTACATGCCTGCCAGCATATCTATTTACACTACACACATATACAATTTACACGCACGTACGCACACACACACACTACACAGAGCGCCGCCACCAGGAAACATCAATTCTGTCTCATCGCCCGGGGAAACACGGCACAATTATGGTAATAAATAATAATAGGATTGAGTGGCTGACATTATGAGTGATGGGGCTTCTCAGGACTCATTTACATTGCTTTGTGCTGCAATCATCAGCCCTCTAATGTAATGCTAAGCAAATGAGCCTTGCTTGAATATTGTGCAATTTATCGCAAGTCAACTGGCACAGCCCGCGCACTCAATAAATCATGTTAAAACACATGCCCGGGCTGACAGCTAAATCAACAGCGAGTAATTGCTCTGAAATGTGTGGAAAGTGAGCTGGCAGGACAAGCAGGGAGAGGGAGGGAGAAAGAGAGAGAGAGCAGAGAAAGAAAATACTGACCTCAGGGTGACGCACAGGCAAAGTGATGGTCAAGCTTCGTTATAACAGACAGGTTCTATTATTAGTTATTTCTTAGCAGACGCCCTTATCCAGGGCAATTGTTACAAGATATCACATTATTTACACACAATTACATAATTTTTTTTACACATTATTTTTACATACAATTACCATTAATACAGTTAGGTTTTTACTGGAGCAATCTAGGTAAAGTACCTTGCTCAAGGGTACAGCAGCAGTGTCCCCCACCTGGGATTGAACCCATGACCCTCCGGTCAAGAGTCCAGAGCCCTGACCACTACTCCACACTGCTGCCATATTTATTAGTTAGTTTGCTTGTTGGTTTATTCTTCGCTCACTGTTAACACGTGCCTTTACACAAGTTTAAATGTGTAGTTTTGCCATTATTCTGCATGTTACCATGGTCTGTTTTTAATATGCTTTACCAGACCTCTCTGTGCTTTACAATGCTTCCCTATGCTTTACCAGACCTCTCTGTGCTTTACAATGCTTCCCTATGCTTTACCATACCTCTCTGTGCTTTACAATGCTTCCCTATGCTTTACAATACCTCTCTGTGCTTTACAATGCTTCCCTATGCTTTACCAGACCTCTCTGTGCTTTACAATGCTTCCCTATGCTTTACCATACCTCTCTGTGCTTCCCTATGCTTCCACATGCTTTCACTGTGCTGTATCACACTGTGCTGTGCTTCTCCTATGGGACGCTTCTATAAGGGTTAGGTTGCCATGGTTTGTTTACCTGTCCATCACAGGCTGTTAGCAGGGACAGGCGCAGTGATTAATGAGTGGAGGGTCAGCGAGGGTCTGCTTTCCCAGCCCGATCTGCAGGGCTGCACAACACAGCTGGGAAAACATCTTTCAGGAGGCGGAGTCCCGTAAACAAGACTGCGGGCTGCCGTCCCGAGAGACCCGGGTTCCAGAGACCCTGTGCACCCGTTAAGCCTTTTAGAAACACTAGAAGAAACTTAATAAACTCAATGGCTAACGTTTCCACTGGAAGTCCTGTCCCATGGTTACACTCTGCATTTCCCAGAGTTTACCCTGGTTTGTCATGTTTTTAATCTGCTTCCCCATACCTCTCTGTGCTTTACAATGCTTCCCTATGCTTTACCAGACCTCTCTGTGCTTTACAATGCTTCCCTATGCTTTACCAGACCTCTCTGTGCTTTACAATGCTTCCCTATGCTTTACCAGACCTCTCTGTGCTTTACAATGCTTCCCTATGCTTTACCAGACCTCTCTGTGCTTTACAATGCTTCCCTATGCTTTACCAGACCTCTCTGTGCTTTACAATGCTTCCCTATGCTTTACCAGCTCTCTGTGCTTTACAATGCTTCCCTATGCTTTACCAGACCTCTCTGTGCTTTACAATGCTTCCCTATGCTTTACCAGACCTCTCTGTGCTTTACAATGCTTGACTATGCTTTACCAGACCTCTCTGTGCTTTGCAATGCTTCCCTATGCTTTACCAGACCTCTATGTGCTTTACAATGCTTCCCTATGCTTTACCAGACCTCTCTGTGCTTTACAATGCTTCCCTATGCTTTACCAGACCTCTCTGTGCTTTACAATGCTTGACTATGCTTTACCAGACCTCTCTGTGCTTTACAATGCTTGACTATGCTTTACCAGACCTCTCTGTGCTTTACAATGCTTGACTATGCTTTACCAGACCTCTCTGTGCTTTGCAATGCTTCCCTATGCTTTACCAGACCTCTATGTGCTTTGCAATGCTTCCCTATGCTTTACCAGACCTCTATGTGCTTTACAATGCTTCCCTATGCTTTACCAGACCTCTATGTGCTTTACAATGCTTCCCTATGCTTTACCAGACCTCTATGTGCTTTACCATGCTTCCCTATGCTTTACCAGACCTCTCTGTGCTTTACAATGCTTCCCTATGCTTTACCAGACCTCTCTGTGCTTTACCATGCTTCCCTATGCTTTACCAGACCTCTCTGTGCTTTACCATGCTTCCCTATGCTTTACCAGACCTCTCTGTGCTTTACAATGCTTCCCTATGCTTTACCATGTGCAGAGTGCAGAGCTCTAGTGCATCATGCAGAGCTCTACTGCAGTGTGCAGAGTTGGGCTGCTCTGATTAATATTCCTCAGTGCAGAGTCGCTCCTTGGAGCTGCGCGTCGCTGTTTGTCCTGATTACTGCTGACAGCTGTAACCAGACAGAAACACACAGAGCAGCACTGCGACCCTGTGACACTGCACTGCACTGCACTGACCTCTGCCTCCATCCACCCATCCATACGCCCTTCTCTCAATGTCTTCTATCTCTCCCTCTTTCTATTCATCTCTCCAAAGAAGAGACCTCGCTCTCTCCCTTCTGTCTCCGTCCCTAACCATCTGTTCATACTTTCTCTCCATCTATCCATCCTCTCCTACCTCTTCTCTCCATCTTTTTCTTCACCACCCTTCTCTCACTTTCTCTCTACCCTTTTCCTTCCCTTCTCTCCATCTCTGTCCTCTCTTAATTCCACCTCAGTCCTCTCTCTCTCCCTTTCCTGTCTGTCTCCATACTTGTCTCCCCCTCTCTCCTTTCTCTCCCTCTCTCCTCCATCACTCACCCTTTCTCTGCATGTTTTGACCTTGTGAGTACCCGTGCTCCCTCCCTCCCTCCCTCCCTCTCTCCCTCCCTCCCTCGATTAATTGCTGCCATCACCCCCTAATCCATCACACTTGCCCAACATTGTTTTGACGTCTAGTTAATTTTCAGCTGATGATTTATCAAATTCTTATTACGGTGCAGTGAGAGGCTCATTCATTGTGTTGATGTATGATAATGATAGCCACGGAAGGCTGCATGAATTTTAACTAACTTCTTTCTCTCTCCCCAACCCATCCCTCTCTCCCTCTCCATCAATTCATCTCTCCCTTTTCCTCTCTCTCTCTCTCCCTCCATCTCTCTCCCTCTCGTTAGAGGAGCGCTCTTGCGTTTCGTATGGGATGCTGATTTATTGACGTCTCCGCTATTAAAACCATCGGGATTAAAAAACAAAGACTTAAAAAAATTAGCAGGTCTGCCAGGCAAGGGGGCGTCTGCAAACTCCTAGCACCTCCAGCAGGAGGAGTAAGGGACTGTCTACAACGTACCTATTTAGAGAACAAAATTCCAAGATGGGGTGGGGTGGGAGGTCAACACAGAGTTTTAAAATTTAATAAAGTTTGACTGTTGGAACTGGAATAAACAGACTTAAAAATGCACTTTCTTAACTGCGTAATTGTGTTATTATTATTATTATTAATAATAATAATAATAATAATAATAATAATAATAATAATAATAATAATAATAATATATTTTAGAGGGTTTTAAAAGCTTGGTTGGCACTCCTATAAATACAGTAACTTTTACATGAAAGAAAGGAAGAGGATGAAAGAAAGAAAGAAAAAAGAGAGGATGAAAGTGTGAGGATGAAAGACAGAAAGAAAGCACACATGAACACTGCAGCTGTAATAATATTGCTAGTTGTTTCACCTCAGAACCTCTGGCTAGCTTCCCTGATGTGATGAGTTCTGACAGAGAGCTTCGTTATTGAGTTAGTACAGAGAGCCCTGTGGTGTCAAAGACATTGAGTCTCTCTCTCTCTCTCTCATTGCCACCACTTCCCCCCTATCTCCTCTTTTCTCTACCTCCCTTCTTCTCTCTCCTCCCCTCTGTCTCCTTTCTCCATTCTCTCCCCCACCCCATTCTCTCTCTGTTCCATTCTCTCCCTTCTTTCCTCTTCACCCTCTCCTCTCTCCCTTCCCCCCCTTCTCTCCCTGCTCCATTCCCTCTCGCTCTCCTCCTCAAACAGAATGTAACGGTGAATGATGTCAGGCATGTTATGCGACTCTTTAGATGTAAAACTATGTCCTGTCCTGTCCCACTCAGCCTAGCCAATAAGAGCTCCAGTATAGGAACACGGGGAACATGAGCGCGAGCCCAGGGGAGCACTGACAGCAATTTGGAAAAGGGTGGGGGGGGGAGGCTGCAGGCAACACTGAAATTCACACACCCCCACAGAGGCTGTGTGGTCCAGTGGTTAAAGAAAAGAGCTTGTAACCAGGAGGTCCCCGGTTCAAATCCCCGCTCAGCCACTGACTCACTGTGTGACCCTGAGCAAGTCACTTCACCTCCTTGTGCTCCGTCTTTCGGGTGAGACGTAGTTGTAAGTGACTCTGCAGCTGATGCATAGTTCACACACCCTAGTCTCTGTAAGTCGCCTTGGATGAAGGCGTCTGTTAAATAAACAAATATTATTAATTATTATTATTATTATATATATATATTTTTTTTACATTTTCTTCTCTCTATCTCTCTCTCTCTCTCTCTCTCTCTCTCTCCTGTGCGGACAGTAGGTATAAAAAAAACAAATAAAAAAAAGAACACTGAAGAATGTGCACAAAGCAGTGAGACGAATATAATGTATTATATCAATATATCGTGTCCACCCTGAGGCATACTGTAGCTAATAATATATATAGCATGCTATCTGAAGGCAGAATCTGAAACACTGTTGCTAATTATTAAAATAGTTTTCAGTTTATCAATGACTTTTCTTCTCCATCGTGAAGTATTTCTAGTGATTGATGAGCATCCTGTTGGATCCTGATTCTCCTGGGATAGAGCTGGGCACTGTTTCTGAATTATTTCTCTCTCGCTACTCATGCACACACACACACACACACGCACGCACGCACACACACACACACACACACACACACCTGTATCTATACACAGCCACACACCCACAGAGCTACTTGTACAACAGGCTTGTGTCTTTGCAGATTAAAACTACCTTTCAGGGAAGCAGTAAACAAACTGGACTGCCAACAAGAGCTTCCTTCCAGCCCTTGCTCTTCCCTCCTTGTTTAAATGCCTCAGAACACTTTGATAATCAGCAGACTCAGACAAGAACGCAGTCAGCCACAGTGCCAGTCGAGAAAACCAGAACTACAGGGCTCAGTATCTACGGGTCTCTTTAATAACCTCTCCCCCCCCCCCCCCCGCGAAACTCACCCCAGTGCCTCCCCCCCTCCCTGGCTGAATGAAGGACAAAGGGAGAGGGAAGGTCAGACATTAGCAGAGCTATCTAATAACTGCGCTGCTACTTGAGCCCCGACGCTCCATCCATCAGAGCCTCTCGCTGCTCCATTAAGGCCCCCTCCTCCCAGGACCATGCATCTCCCCGGGTCCAGACACCTTCCTGTTGAGAGGAGATCAATGCGAGCCTCGGCGATGCATCATGTGTCAGACAGAGGGCCGTCGCGTTAACGATCCTGTCTGTCCCGTGAAATATGTACACCGGCCTGCTCAATAACCTTGCACTCGTGCTAACGCTGCGGGGGGGAAGGGGGGGGGACGGAGGGGGGGGGCAGGACGTCACAGTACTGTAACGCGCCGGCAAAACATTTGCAAACGTCAGGTTGTTGTTTTTTTTATTGCTGTTATTATGTGCTTGTTATTGTATTTCATTGCTTTAGTGACAGTGGCTCTGTGTAATATCCCCTCGGAGCACCAAGTCTTTTGTGTACATACATACACACACACAAAAAATAAATCATTTCGCACACTGCAGTTATACCCCCTTTCAAACCTATACACTGTATATATTAACCCTTGTTAGTTGGTCACCTGATTCTCCACAGAAATTCAGAGTGAATTAAGAAACAGCTGCTGGGGTTCGTGTGGGTCGCTGCTTTTCTTAGACTCTGTGAAGAACAGCGATCCACACAAACTCAAGCAGCAGTTTCTTAATTCACTCTGAACGGGTAAACTAGCCTGATCGACAGCAGAGACCCTCACCTGTGGAGAGCTTGATCAGAACAATCGGTTTGTGCAGCTCTATTGGTCATCATCATCATCATCATAATTATTATTATTATTATTATTATTATTATTATTATTATTATTATTATTATTATTATTATTATTAAGCTCCCAGAATGTATGTAAAACCCTGACTGGCTCACGCTGCTCTTTCTAGTGTTCAGTAAAGTTCAGTTCTCTTTACAATGGCATTGATACGGACAGAATGAAGCCCCCCCCCCCCCCCCCCTTCTGAAACTCTCGTCTGCGGCAGTGGAACAAAGTCGCCTCTTCCCTAAATGACTTTGTGCCACGATGATATAGAGCCGCGCAGTGCCTGCTGGGATACGCCATCCATCGTTGGAGGACCAGAGAGACACAGAAAGAGAAAACACAAGCCTTGCTGCATATAAATATATGTATATGAGACCCACGTTTATAAACACAGATCAATAGATATATAAATAGCAACATGTACTGTACAAGACCAATCTAGATCAATAAAGCAGGACTTTCTTTCTTTCTTTCTTTCTTTCTTTCTTTCTTTCTTTCTGTCTTTCTTTCTATTATGTACATAAACTTCAGTTCGAAACGTCCTGAACTTTGATAACAAATCAGTTTTATGAACATTTTAAACTGTACTTCTCTCTTAACTATGTTTTATTATTTCTTAAAACTTGTGCAAAGCTTTTAAACCATATTCTTTGGGTAACCTACCTACCGATCTATCTGTCTCTGTGCCTGCCAGCCTGTCTTTCTTTCTCTTACTAATTCACATTTTCAATACTCCCACGTTGTATTTTTTTTTGCCAGCAAGTAAAGAGGGCAAGCACTGCAGAAAAGAAAAAAACTAAAGAAAAACCAAAAAAAAAAAACACAAGACAAAGCTTGGAGCTGCGAGCCGATGCGTGGAGATCTGTGCTGCGCTCGCGTCTCCGCTGTGATCGATGACTGTTTCAGTCTCTCTGTCAAGCGGAGATGAGAGGAAGGCTGAGAGAGATGAGGCTGCCATAACTCAGAGTCTGGGAAGAGCGAGAGGGGAGATAGCGACTTCATTACGGGTTATGTATTGTGTCATTAAACACTCCGAGGTCACCTTTAGTGTCGGCTGCTGCTCTGTGATTCATCGGCTCGTCCTTCCCAATCAAATTAAAACAGGCAGAGGACCAGCCGATCCGGGGACTGGGTTATTCATTTGATTTAACTGGTCATACTGGTTCAAGGGGCTGTGATAAATAAAGTGGTTTCAGGGATGGAAATAAGACTCCTGTTGCAAAGCAGTGTCATCCATTCCAGGTTTTACTACCAGCTACCCCCACTCCTTACTGCACCCCCTCTCTGCTAAAGACGTAACCCCACTCTGTGCTAGCCTCTTCACTGTACCCCACTCTGTGCTAGTCTCTTCACTGTACCCCACTCTGTGCTAGCCTCTTCACTGTACCCCACTCTGTGCTGCAGTCTCTCACTGTACCCCACTCTGTGCTGCAGTCTCTTCACTGTACCCCACTCTGTGCTGCAGTCTCTCACTGTACCCCACTCTGTGCTGCCGTCTCTTCACTGTACCCCACTCTGTGCTAGCCTCTTCACTGTACCCCACTCTGTGCTGCAGTCTCTTTAGCCTCTTCACTGAACCCCACTCTGTGCTGCAGTCTCTCTAGCCTCTTCACTGTACCCCACTCTGTGCTAGCCTCTTCACTGTACCCCACTCTGTGCTGCAGTCTCTCTAGCCTCTTCACTGTACCCCACTCTGTGCTGCAGTCTCTCTAGCCTCTTCACTGAACCCCACTCTGTGCTGCAGTCTCTCTAGCCTCTTCACTGTACCCCACTCTGTGCTGCAGTCTCTCTAGCCTCTTCACTGTACCCCACTCTGTGCTAGCCTCTTCACTGTACCCCACTCTGTGCTGCAGTCTCTCTAGCCTCTTCACTGTACCCCACTCTGTGCTGCAGTCTCTCTAGCCTCTTCACTGAACCCCACTCTGTGCTAGCCTCTTCACTGTACCCCACTCTGTGCTGCAGTCTCTCTAGCCTCTTCACTGTACCCCACTCTGTGCTAGCCTCTTCACTGTACCCCACTCTGTGCTAGCCTCTTCACTGTACCCCACTCTGTGCTGCAGTCTCTCTAGTCTCTTCACTGTACCCCACTCTGTGCTAGCCTCTTCACTGTACCCCACTCTGTGCTGCAGTCTCTTTAGCCTCTTCACTGAACCCCACTCTGTGCTGCAGTCTCTCTAGCCTCTTCACTGTACCCCACTCTGTGCTGCAGTCTCTCTAGCCTCTTCACTGAACCCCACTCTGTGCTGCAGTCTCTCTAGCCTCTTCACTGTACCCCACTCTGTGCTGCAGTCTCTCTAGCCTCTTCACTGTACCCCACTCTGTGCTGCAGTCTCTCTAGCCTCTTCACTGTACCCCACTCTGTGCTAGCCTCTTCACTGTACCCCACTCTGTGCTGCAGTCTCTCTAGCCTCTTCACTGTATGCAGTGTTCCTTGACTCTTCCTCTGTCAATCCTACCCTTGCCTTTGCTCTCCTCTCAGTGCACTGCATTGTCCTCTACAGCAGGACCAGCTCCTGGGCGCAGCCCCGTCCCATTCGTCAACGTTATTATTGAATTTTTCAAATGCCCGGAGCGCCTATAAATCAATGGGCTTCTCTTTCTTCGTGGTGTCACATCGCTGTCACTCGTTTCTTTCAATAAAGTGCGCTGCTCCGCTTTCTCCCCTTCCCATTTATAAATCCTCTCATCCTCCTCTCCTCCCGCAGTCGCCGTCCATCACTTGCTTGGCCGAGATTCTTGCTGCCCGAGAGTGCTTATTCATCAACGTTTTCAAAAGCAAAAAAAAATCACTCCTCGCCTCTCCTCTTATTGCGCTATCAATCTTTGCAAGCAATGATCAATACAGCTTGCTAGAATAACCCCCTTTCTCTCTCTCTCTCTTTTTTTTTTTTTTGCTAGCTAGCCACGCCACTATGAGAAAATGCCTACAGTAAAATGACTGGGTTTAATCCTACGGTACTGCTCAGTAAAATTACGATGCAGGACGTTCACAACATCATTGCTGTTTAAATATCAAACTGCACAATGAGAAAGTTAAGCAGGTCTCGAATGTGGTGCACCAGGGGTTAATTTGTGCCAGATTGCACCGGAACCCAGGTCTGGTATCTTTTTGTCTGACAGGCAAGCATTATACAGTTTACAAATGAAGAACTATATATATATATATATATATATATAATTTAAAATGTTTTATTTAGTGTCCTGTTATTATTTTCTCCCCAATTTAGTATGTCCAATTATTTTTCCCACCCTCGCTGCAGCCGTTCCCCGCACAGCTCAGTTGAACTGAAGGTTCAGCGGGCGTCCTCCGACCCCACGACCGGGCCAGCTTCCTCTTCTACCCCCAGGAACTCGAGAGCGGATGCCAGCGAGCTGCCGGCCTCTGGAGGACAAAGGCCAGCCCTGCAGGTGTCCGCTCTGAGCTCGCTGGACGCCTGGCCGGTCGGGTCCGCTGTAGCGCGGTGAGGAGAAACAGTCCCTGCTGGTTTTGCCTCTCTAACCCGCGTGCCCGCCAGAGCCAATGAGACGCACCCTCTGGAATCCCCAGCGAAGAGCGACTGACTGTATGACTCCTCCTGCACACCACGCGGCCGTGTCTTTACCAGAGACCCTCGGGGACCCCTGCGCTCCCCTGACTGTATGACTCCCCCTGCACACCACACGGCCGTGCCTTTACCAGAGACCCTCGGGGACCCCTGCGCTCCCCTGACTGTATGACTCCCCCTGCACACCACACGGCCGTGCCTTTACCAGAGACCCTCGGGGACCCCTGCGCTCCCCTGACTGTATGACTCCCCCTGCACACCACACGGCCGTGCCTTTACCAGAGACCCTCGGGGACCCCTGCGCTCCCCTGACTGTATGACTCCCCCTGCACACCACACAGCCGTGCCTTTACCAGAGACCCTTGGGGACCCCTGCGCTCCTCTTCCTATATGACTCTACCTGCACACCACGCTGCCATGCCTTTACCAGTGGAGACACGACCCCCTCCCAACCCCAATCCCCACCCTGATGCACAAGCAGAGGAGAACTTGAAGCATATATACAGGATCTGCTGTAAATCAAGGGCAGTACATTCGATCTAGAAACAAAAATGCTGTCCCTCTTCCTTAATGATAAGATCTGGTACCTTATTAACCCCTGCTGTCCACCTTAAATTTAAATGATGTGTCACCAGCATCGTGTGGTTGACGGGACCAGCAGGGTAAAGCAAGCAGCATCGAGAGCCCTTAAATCTGGTTCATCTAAACTCGCAATTCCACCTTAAAAATCGTCTCTTTTACTGAGAGATTTTGCAGAACTGCAGTCCAGAGAGTCTCAGTCGGTGACGGGTCAAGCAAAATCGTAAAAAATGATCTATTCCCTCCGATCGGCCGTTCTTTTAATTGCCGCTGTATAAAAAGGGGGCTTGCGATAGTGTGCATTCCGCTCAGTCTAATGCTTTTATAATCTCGTTAGAAATCTCTAATTCTTTTTCAACTGGATTTCCAATACACTTTTTTTTTTTTACGAGCTCTGATCTTTAAATTCAATTAAGTCGGATGTATGGAGCAAAGTGGTCGTAAATCCTGCCCTCTCTTTCCTGCTCCCTGCTTCCCGGCTGCTCCTAATTCAACGGCGTTCAAATCGACACCCGAGTCTGCAGTCACCATTGCAACAGATAGGCTTTATAAAACACCAGGGGCACAGGGAAGAAAGTCTAAAAGTTTATAAGAGGTACGGCAAAGCATTTTAATAAACATGGCAAACCAGGGTAAGCTGTGGTAAATGCAGAGTATAACCATGGGAAGAGCATGGGGTGGAACTACAAAAAATATGGCTTCAAACTATAATATAATAATATCTTTATTTCTATATAGCGCCTTTCATAGTGGACCACCATCACAAAGCGCTTTACAGAGGCAGGCTGTGAACTGTGCATTATATGCAGTCACTTACAATAGGACAATGATTTAACATCTCATCCGCAGGACGGAGCACAAGGAGGTGAAGCGACTGGCTCAGGGTCACACACAGCGAGTCAGTCAGTGGCAGAGGTGGGATTTGAACCCGGTGACCTTCTGGTTACAAGCCCTGGACTGGACCTCACTGTCTCAATCTATTCTCTGCTAAACACTATTCTAAAGGCGTTTTTTGTTTTTCGAAATGCAAGAAATACAATAAAACAAAGCAGCCCCAGCCCCCCGCGCTGTGCCACGCTGCTGCGGCTTGGTGTGGTTTCTCAGTTTCAGTGTCTCTGCTGCCCCCTGCGGGCCGCCTGTGTTCAGTGCTGTCGTTCGGAGCACGAAAGCAGAGCCGTGTGGTTTGCAGACACCTGTCGCCATTAAACTAATGGGCGAACACAAGAGCCTCTGATATTAAATCTGTCTGAGATTCGCGGATTAAAGTGCAGCCTGTCAGCTAGCGATGGAACCTGCGCCCGCTGCTCTCTCAACAGCCCCGCATCGGACTGCTTTTATTTTGGTCGTGACATTTATACAGGGACACAGACAGCAACAGTGACGCATGGATAGCAGCTGCAGGGTGGGGAGGAGAGGGAGAGGTGAGAAAAGGAAAGAGGAGGAGAGGAGGAGGTAGAGAGTGGGAGAGGGAGAGAGAGTGGGGAGAGAAGCAGAGGGAGGGCAGGGGATGAGGAGGAGGAAGGACTGTTGGAGAGAGCAAGAGATAGATAGAGAGTGGGAGAGAAGGAGAGAGAGAAGGAAAGTGTGGAAAGGGTCTTGCCATGATATAAAGCAATGGAGAAAATGGAAAACAGTATCTGTATTACGTGTCTTTCTTCAGCTGTATTTAATATTTCCTTTTTGGCACGAAAGTGTTAAACTGGAAGAAGGGTTTGAATTCTGTCTGTTTTTCAGGAGAGGGTTGTGGATGGGAGGAAGCCACTTATACAGTTTCACAGTTGCTATTTGAATACCTGAACAGTTAGATCAGTGGGTGTGATGGGGGTTGTACTGCAAACCGGAAAGCATTTATGATACTAAGCGTCCCCTGCAACACTCTCGCACCCGGATCCCTGCGCTAGCTCTCTCTGGTTGACAGGGGGCATCACACTAGCTGCTTAGGCTGCACTTGTAGATCTCCTGCTCCGCCCCTCCTGCTCTGCACTGGACTCGCCTGACCTCAGCACCGCGTTACTGGATCCTCAGCTGATGCACTATTGCACTGCTAACATGTCACTGTAGATATAACTTGCTGTGATCCTAACTGGCTGCATCCTAGTTCATATTGTATTCTAGTAGTGTTATTATTATTTGCACTTACTGTAAACTACACTGTATTTAAATATTATAACCCTGCACTGCCCTGTAACACCTGTAAGTCGCTTTGGATAAAGGCGTCTGCCACATCAATAAATAAATAATAATAATAACTAGCCCATGCCAGCCCTCCAATTACATAGACATTAGCAGGCATTAGGCAGTTGCTAATTTGACACGCTGAAATGATCCCTATTCATTTCCTCACACTTCACTAACTCTCTGTAAATATTTCCTGAGTATAAATAGCAGAGGGCAGTGTTTACACAGCTGAGCGCAGGCAGGCTGCATAGCGCTGCATTCATGAGAACGAGGAGGGGAGAGGGGGGTTAGGGGAGGCAGGGGGGGCAGGGAGCCCCCCTTGTTTGCTCAGAAGTCGCTGAGTATTTGCAAGCAGGTGGCGGGTGGGGGACATGAAAATGGTTTTGACAGTCCCCCCCCCCCCCCATAAATCTTCCCTCCTCCCCAGGTGATAAAAAATGGCCAATTGCAGATGAAATGCAAACAGCACAGCACAAATTACGGGAAAGGGTTACTGGATTAGCAGCGAGGGAGGTGGGAGTGAGACTCAGGGTGACAGTTCAGAGTTCAGAGTTCAGTGTTACCTGTTAAGCTCTTGGTCAGTTCTAGGCTGGACTCTTCTAAAAGTTTGAAATCTCGGCTCAGCCACTGCCTGTGTGTGACCCTGAGCAAGTCAATGAACCTCCTTGTGCACCATCCTACGGATGAGACATCAAACAAATGAGGTCCTATTTGAAGTGACTCTGCAGCAGCAGCAGCAGCAGCAGTTGTTGATGAAGCATAGTTCACCCCCCTAGTCTCTGCAAGTCGCTTTGGATAAAATGACTCATTAATAATAAAAAAAAAACGAAAACAGTGAGTTGATGAAGCCAAGGCTCTTAAACAGTATCATATAGCACTTGTACAATTTACTGTAAATAACTATGAATCCTTTCATGCATGAAATATTGGAAACAACTCAAAAAAGAACTAGCATTTGAAGAAGTTTTGGACACTTAATAAATATATTTTTAATTTAATTAAAAAAAAAAAATAATTCCATTGCTTTATATCGGGAAATGGCATCCAGCTCATATGAGGTCATGCATTAGCTTGCTAGTCTTCCACATGAACCCATATATATATATATATATATATATATATATATATATATATATATATATATATATATATATATATATATAATTTATTTCTTAGCAGACGCCCTTATCCAGGGCGACTTACAATTGTTACAAGATATCACATTATACATTTCACATTATCACATTATTGTTACATACAATTAGCCATTTATACAGTTGGGTTTTTACTGGAGCAATCTAGGTAAAGTACCTTGCTCAAAAGGTACAGCAGCAGTGTCCCCCACCTGGGATTGAACCCACAACCCTCCGGTCAAGAGTCCAGAGCCCTAGAGTCCAGAGAGAGAGAGAGAGAGAAAAGAGAGAGAGAGAGAGAGAGAGAGAGAGAGAGAGAGAGAGAGAGAGGGTATTTGGACAAGGAGAAGGACAGGAGGGAGAGTGAGGGAGAGAGAGAGATGGAGAGGGGGTGTGGATGAGGACAGGAGGGACAGAGTGAGAGGGATGGAGAGGGAGAGAGAGAGAGAGAGAGAGATAGACAGAGCCAAAGAAAGAGAGACAGACAGAAGACAGACAGAGACAGAGAGAGAGACAGAAGTCAGACGGAGACAGAGACAGAGACAGAGACCGAGAGAGAGAGAGGGATTTGGACGAGGAGGAGGACAGGAGGGACAGAGTGAGAGGTCCTGGTACCCACGTGTCTCTGTCTTGTCTTGCTGTGATGGGATTGATTTTGTTAAAGTGCTTTCCTTCTCTCCCTTTCACTCTCCCTCTCCCTCCACACTGCCTCAGACAGATAAATTAGCCCCTTATAGATCATTTCAATGTCAGATTGACTTTTAAAGAAATCGATGCAACAGCGAGGTGGCAGTACAAGAGGAAGAATCTTACTGAAGAAACTCTCCAACACTGAACCGCAGGTCGGGGACTTGGAAGCTGATTATTATTATTATTATTATTATTATTATTATTATTATTATTATTATTATTATTATTATTATTAATTTGGCTCAGCCACTGACTCACTGTGTGTGTGTGACCCTGAGCAAGTCAATGAACCTCCTTGTGCTCCGTCCTTCGGAGTCCTATTGGAAGGTCCTATTGGAAGTGACTCTGCAGCAGCAGCAGCAGTTGTTGATGAAGCATAGTTCACCCCCCTAGTCTCTGTAAGTAACTTTGGATAAAAGCGTCTAAATAATAATAAATTACTAAATAATAATAATAATAATAATAATAATAATAATAATAATAATAATCCAAGGCGTTTTACAGTGTTACAACTTAACAATGCTTCCCTAGCTTTATCAGACCTCTCTGTGCTATACAATGCTTCCCTATGCTTTACCAGACCTCTCTGTGCTTTACAATGCTTCACTATGCTTTACCACACCTCTCTGTGCTTTACAATGCTTCCCTATGCTTTACCACACCTCTCTGTGCTATACAATGCTTCCCTATGCTTTACCAGACCTCTCTGTGCTTTACAATGCTTCACTATGCTTTACCAAACCTCTCTGTGCTTTACAATGCTTCCCTATGCTTTACCAGACCTCTCTGTGCTTTACAATGCTTCCCTATGCTTTACCAGACCTCTCTGTGCTTTACAATGCTTCCCTATGCTTTACCAGACCTCTCTGTGCTTTACAATGCTTCCCTATGCTTTACCAGACCTCTCTGTGCTTTACAATGCTTCCCTATGCTTTACCATACCTTTCTGTGCTTTACAATGCTTCCCTATGCTTTACCACACCTCTCTGTGCTTTACAATGCTTCCCTATGCTTTACCAGACCTCTCTGTGCTTTACAATGCATCCCTATGCTTTACCAGACCTCTCTGTGCTTTACAATGCTTCCCAATGCTTTGCCACACCTCTCTGTGCTTTACAATGCTTCCCTATGCTTTACCAGACCTCTCTGTGCTTTACAATGCTTCCCTATGCTTTACCAGACCTCTCTGTGCTTTACAATGCTTCCATATGCTTTACCAGACCTCTCTGTGCTTTATTACACTTTGCTGTGCTTTTACTGGGGGAAACTTTTATAAGGATTAGTTTAAAAACAGCCTCTTCCTCACAGTACCTTTTAAAATCGCTGATAAATATTTATCTTAAATTTGACCAGGGTTGCAAATCCTGGAAATACTGACTGGTCCCAGTTTCGTGTACAGCGAATAGGAATTGTTGAACTCTTTTCATGTTTTTATTTTGCATTTCTGTTTGTAGGATTGTTTTAACTGTCCTGTTCTGAATGTGTGGTCTCTTTTTGGACGTTCATTTTATAAATGTTACTTCTCGCCGTCTCTCTCGCCAGGAAACCCTTGGGAATGAGATATCTATAATCTCAAGGGATATATCCAGGTTATATAAAGGCATTTGAATTGGCTGCTTAGCTCTGGGAGTTGCTGTGGTCACTCTCTGTGGTCACTGTCTCTCTCTCTCTCTCTCTCTCTCTCTCTCTCTCTCTCTCTCTCTCTCTCTAGGTTTCAATTGGTGTAAATGGGATGCATAAGTACATTAAAGACAGACAAAGAGAGGGGGAGAGAGGAGAAAGGAGTGAGAGGAGTGAGAAGAGGCTAGGGGCGCAGACAGACAGACAGACAGACAGACAGACGGAGAGACAGTGACAGACAGGATTCATTCAGCTCCTCTATCCCCTCCCTTTCCATCTCACACTGCACTAACCCTAACCACACCCCCTCACACTGCACTAACCCTAACCACACCCCCTCACACTGCACTAACCCTAACCACACCCCCTCACACTGCACTAACCCTAACCACACCCCCTCACACTGCACTAACCCTAACCACACCCCCTCACACTGCACTAACCCTAACCACACCCCCTCACACTGCACTAACCCTAACCACACCCCCTCACACTGCACTAACCCTAACCACACCCCCTCACACTGCACTAACCCTAACCACACCCCCTCACACTGCACTAACCCTAACCACACCCCCTCACACCGCACTAACCCTAACCACACCCCCTCACACCGCACTAACCCTAACCACACCCCCTCACACTGCACTAACCCTAACCACACCCCCTCACACTGCACTAACCCTAACCACACCCCCTCACACTGCACTAACCCTAACCACACCCCCTCACACTGCACTAACCCTAACCACACCCCCTCACACTGCACTAACCCTAACCACACCCCCTCACACTGCACTAACCCTAACCACACCCCCTCACACTGCACTAACCCTAACCACACCCCCTCACACTGCACTAACCCTAACCACACCCCCTCACACTGCACTAACCCTAACCACACCCCCTCACACTGCACTAACCCTAACCACACCCCCTCACACTGCACTAACCCTAACCACACCCCCTCACACTGCACTAACCCTAACCACACCCCCTCACACTGCACTAACCCTAACCCTAACCACACCCCCTCACACCGCACTAACCCTTACCACACCCCCTCACACTGCACTAACCCTAACCACACCCCCTCACACCGCACTAACCCTAACCACACCCCCTCACACCGCACTAACCCTAACCACACCCCCTCACACTGCACTAACCCTAACTAACCACACCCCCTCACACCGCACTAACCCTTACCACACCCCCTCACACTGCACTAACCCTAACCACACCCCCTCACACTGCACTAACCCTAACCACACCCCCTCACACTGCACTAACCCTAACCACACCCCCTCACACCGCACTAACCCTAACCACACCCCCTCACACTGCACTAACCCTAACCACACCCCCTCACACTGCACTAACCCTAACCACACCCCCTCACACTGCACTAACCCTAACCACACCCCCTCACACTGCACTAACCCTAACCACACCCCCTCACACTGCACTAACCCTAACCACACCCCCTCACACTGCACTAACCCTAACCACACCCCCTCACACCGCACTAACCCTAACCACACCCCCTCACACCGCACTAACCCTAACCACACCCCCTCACACCGCACTAACCCTAACCACACCCCCTCACACCGCACTAACCCTAACCACACCCCCTTACACCGCACTAACCCTAACCACACCCCCTCACACCGCACTAACCCTAACCACACCCCCTCACACCGCACTAACCCTAACCACACCCCCTCACACCGCACTAACCCTAACCACACCCCCTCACACCGCACTAACCCTAACCACACCCCCTCACACTGCACTAACCCTAACCACACACCCTCACACTGCACTAACCCTAACCACACCCCCTCACACTGCACTAACCCTAACCACACCCCCTCACACTGCACTAACCCTAACCCTCAGTGCTACAGTACACACCCCTCAGTGGTCAGTGGAGCTGTGCTATGTTGTTTGTACCCACAGGGCTGGCTCATGTGCACTGCAGACAGGGTATTGAGAGACACACCGAATTATCCAACACGGACGGCGCCTCGTCATAAAATAGAAAAAAGCGTTTGTTTGTCTGATTGTTTGTTTGTTTGTTTGTTGTTGTTCAAACTCTTGTTTTAATATATGCTCATGTAACTCTTTGATGAATAATGTTCAATATTTCATGCTGCGGTGGGTTTTCTGTGAATAACATGCACACCAAAACTCATTCAAGACTCTCTCTCTTTTCCCCTCATTTCCTTTCTTTCTTTCTGTTTCTCTGTCTGACTTCCTCTCATATTTGCCTTTCTTTTTTATTCTCCTCCCTTCATTTCCTTTCTTTTTTATTCCTTTCTTTCTGTCTGTCCCAATCCAGCCCATTCATGAGTTGATTTTGGACAGATCTGCTTGTATCCCTTCCTGTCCCACTGGGGTGTATTTCTTCACAGACCCCCTGGGCTGAGTCACCTAATCCTCTCTCCCTGTCATTAGAATGGAGAGGCAGGGTGAGTGAGGAGTCTGGCTCTCTGTACTGTCTGTGTGGCCGTATCTCCTCCCATACACCCTCTCCCTCTCTCTCCCCGTTCCCTCTCTCACTCCCACCTTCTCTGCTCCCTCTTTTCCTACGCCTCCCTCCCTCCCCCATCTTCTTACCTCCCTCTCTCATTTTCCCTTCCTCTTTCGATCCTTCTCTGTCCTGACCTCCCTCCCCTCTTCCTCCCTCTCCCCACCCCCCTCCTCTTTCTCTCTTTCCCTTGCTCCCTCTCTCTCTAATCGTTCCTCTTTCTTTTCTTGCCAGTGACCTCTGACCTCACGCAACATTAATACTCGAGGAGCAATAAATCAGCTGTGACAGGCGGCTGAACGGGCCCTGATTAAAAGCGTTTGTTTAAATCCGCATAGTTTCCACTCCTGCCATAACTTTGTGACATTCCCTGACACCAGTTTGTAAAGTTACTTCATGGGTAATTGCTTAAAGCTGGAAATCTTCTTTCAATTTTCTTTTTTTTCTTTTTTTTTTTTTAACATATTTTTGGCCCCTTTACATTTTGGAACATGGCTTCCAACAACACACAAGTGATTATTTGAAAGCTAGACGGAATTACAGAATCTGTGTGTGTGTGTGTGTGTGTGTGTGTGTGTGTGTGTCAGTGTGTGTGTGTGTGTGTGTTTTACACTAACATTAGAAGACTTTCCATTTTATTTCAATTCATATATATTATTATTATTATTATTATTATTTATTTCTTAGCAGACGCCCTTATCCAGGGCGACTTACAATTGTTACAAGATATCACATTATACATTATACAGATATCACATTATTTTTACATACAATTCCCCATTTATACAGTTGGGTTTTTACTGGAGCAATCTAGGTAAAGTACCTTGCTCAAGGGTACAGCAGCAGTGCCCCCCCACCTGGGATTGAACCCACGCCCCTCCGGTCAAGAGTCCAGAGCCCTAACCACTACTCCACACTGCTGCCCTATATATATATAGACAACTGCAAATACTGTACTAACACTGTCCTCTTTACAATGAGCAAACCACATCAATCGATCTGCGAGAGAAACTGTGACTGACTGATTGATTGATTGATTGATTGATTGATTGATTGATTGATTGATTAGCGGTCAGAACTCCCGATTAGATAACCGCGGCACCCTGGCAGTGTTTGTTAATTACCATTGATTATTTCATTAGGGCTGCTAACCTCTAATGCACAGACGAGCTACAGCAAGACATCATCCCTGACTCAAACTGACCAGCACTGAGAGTGACACTTACAGGCTGTGCAATTGATCACAGACAGACGTACCTCTATAAATAAAGCACTATGTGCTGTACAATGCTTCCCTATGCTTTACCATACCTCTGTGCTTTACAATGCTTCCCTATGCTTTACCAGACCTCTCTGTGCTTTACAATGCTTCCCTATGCTTTACCAGACCTCTCTGTGCTGTACAATGCTTCCCTATGCTTTACCAGACCTCTCTGTGCTTTACAATGCTTCCCTATGCTTTACCAGACCTCTCTGTGCTTTACAATGCTTCCCTATGCTTTACCAGACCTCTCTGTGCTTTACAATGCTTCCCTATGCTTTACCAGACCTCTCGTGCTTTACAATGCTTCCCTATGCTTTACCAGACCTCTTTGTGCTTTACAGTGCTTGCCTGTGCTTTACCAGACCTCTTTGTGCTTTACAGTGCTTGCCTGTGCTTTACCAGACCTCTCTGTGCTTTACAATGCTTCCCTATGCTTTACCAGACCTCTCTGTGCTTTACAATGCTTCCCTATGCTTTACCAGACCTCTCTGTGCTTTACAATGCTTCCCTATGCTTTACCATACCTCTCTGTGCTTTACAATGCTTGCCTGTGCTTTATCATGCTGTCCCTGTGCTTTATTACGCTTTGATGTTCTTTTACTCTGGTGACTCTTCTATAGAGGCCTCAGCTAAGCTAACATTAAGCAGCTCATTATTAGTGCTAATCAGGGTCTGGGAAACCAGACAGGAGTGTTTTATAGTTCTGGGTACACATTGTGAACTTTTCAGCTCCTCCGTGCTGGAATTGAATGCAGGCTGCGCCGCTCCCTGACTGCGTCTGTGTGTGAGATTCAAACCCAAGAACTTCCAACTCCGTACAGCACCGCTCACCCCAGCCCAGGGAGCTTAACTTCATAAGACAGAATCGAGTGTGTGTTTCTACATGTTCAGTGACTACCTCTAATCAAGATGAGAGCGTATTTCTCACAGACGCGGGTCTGTGTGTGGAGGCCTGGGTTCCAGTCTGGTGGGCTAGGTGGCGCTAGAGGGTTAATGTTAATGCACTAGACCAGCCTTTCAGCTTCCTCTGGAGGCTTGGGTTCCAAGCTGGGGAGCTAGGTGGCGCTAGAGGGTTAATGTTAATGCACTAGACCAGCCTTTCAGCTTCCTCTGGAGGCCTGGGTTCCAATCTGGGGAGCTAGGTGGCGCTAGAGGTTTAATGTTAATGCACTAGACCAGCCTTTCAGCTTCCTCTGGAGGCCTGGGTTCCAATCTGGGGGGCTAGGTGGCGCTAGAGGTTTAATGTTAATGCACTAGACCAGCCTTTCAGCTTCCTCTGGAGGCCTGGGTTCCAATCTGGGGGGCTAGGTGGCGCTAGTGGGTTAATGTTAATGCACTAGACCAGCCTTTCAGCTTCCTTTGGAGGCCTGGGTTCCAGTCTGGGGAGCTAGGTGGCGCTAGAGGGTTAATGTTAATGCACTAGACCAGCCTTTCAGCTTCCTCTGGAGGCCTGGGTTCCAGTCTGGGGAGCTAGGTGGCGCTAGAGGGTTAATGTTAATGCACTAGACCAGCCTTTCAGCTTCCTCTGGAGGCCTGGGTTCCAATCTGGGGAGCTAGGTGGCGCTAGAGGTTTAATGTTAATGCACTAGACCAGCCTTTCAGCTTCCTCTGGAGGCCTGGGTTCCAATCTGGGGGGCTAGGTGGCGCTAGAGGTTTAATGTTAATGCACTAGACCAGCCTTTCAGCTTCCTCTGGAGGCCTGGGTTCCAATCTGGGGGGCTAGGTGGCGCTAGTGGGTTAATGTTAATGCACTAGACCAGCCTTTCAGCTTCCTTTGGAGGCCTGGGTTCCAGTCTGGGGAGCTAGGTGGCGCTAGAGGGTTAATGTTAATGCACTAGACCAGCCTTTCACTTTCCTCTGGAGGCCTGGGTTCCAGTCTGGGGAGCTAGGTGGCGCTAGAGGGTTAATGTTAATGCACTAGACCAGCCTTTTCACCACGAATCAGTCACATCGGGATACACTGAAGCAACTCTTTCCAAATAGGTTCTAGTTTTCCTAATTGCACAGTATGGATAACCACAATAAGAAAAGTAAAAATGCTTGAAATACTGTATGTATATATAACATTACACTGTATATATAACATTACACTGTATATATAACATTACAAAACTGAGAGTGACAAGCAAGCCTAGAGACACAAAGACACACACACACACACACACACACACACACACACCCTCTCCCTGTCTCACACACACACACTCCCTGTCTCTCACACACACACACACACACACACACACCCTCTCCCTGTCTCACACACACACACACACACACACAAACACACACACTCCCTTACACACTCCCTTACACACACACACACTCCCTTACACACACACACACACACTCCCTCACACACACACACACTCCCTCACACACACACACACTCCCTTACACACACACACACACACTCCCTCACACACACACACACACACACACACACTCCCTTACACACACACACGCACACACTCCCTTACACACACACACACAATGTGAAAGTGCAATACAGTGAAAGTGCAATACAGAGTTTGCGTCGCGTCGCGTCACGTCAGTCATGAGATTCTCTGTCTGAAAGCAGGCGGAGAAGAGAGAGAGACACACACACACACACACACACACACACACACACACACAGAAACACAAGATCTGTTGTGCGCTTTCCTCTTTCTGGCATTCCGAGGAAATTACTTGAGTACGCAAGACAAGGGCAGCTCTAAATAACTCTCTCCCTCTCTCTCTCCTGACAGATCACTTTGATTTATGACTCCAGTCTCCCCTCATGTGATGAACAGCCAGCTCGACTTGAGGTTTATTTATTTATTTTTACATACAGTATATGCTCGCGCTCTCTCTCTCTCTCTCTCTCTCTCTCTCTCTCTCTCTCTCTCTCTCTCTCTCTCTCTCTCTCTCTCTCTCTCTCTCTCTCTCTCTCTCTCTCTCTCTCTCTCTCTCTCTCTCTCTCTCTCTCTCTCTCTCTCTTTCGTCGTTTCTCTCTTTGCTTTTATCTCAAGTGATTGATTGCCTCGTTTTCCTCAGCCGCCACATTTTTTAAATGTAATCCAGATACGAAAAAAAAAAAACAACTTCCAACAAAAACACAATGTTTTCAATACAAATGATGCGTGATCCGCTGAATTTATTTATTTCTTTATTTTGTTTATTTTCATTATGGTTTGCTGGATTGGTGTTGTACAGTCGGAGACTGGAAAAGTCTGCCCTGGACTGGAGGGAGCCCCCTTTCTCTTAGGGGGGTGAGGGAGGGAGGGAGCAGTTCAGTCACCATGCCTCAAGCCTGCCCTGTACTGGACTGGAGGGAGCACCCTTCTCTCAGGGGGTGAGGGAGGGAGCAGTTCAGTCTCAATGCCTCAAGCCTGCCCTGGACTGGACTGGAGGAAGCACCCTTTCTCTTAGGGGGGTGAGGGAGGGAGCAGTTCAGTCTCAATGCCTCAAGCCTGCCCTGGACTGGAGTGGACTGGACTGGACTGGAGGGAGCACCCTTTCTCTTAGAGGGGTGAGGGAGAGAGGAAGCAGTTCAGTCTCCATGCCTCAAGCCTGCCCTGGACTGTCCTGGAGGGAGCCCCCTTTCTCTCAGGGGGGTGAGGGAGGGAGGGGGGCAGGCAGCTCATTGTCACGTCCATTAGTATCTTTGTATTATCCACTCTCTTTAAGTCTTTATACAGCATTAACTCTCAGTATGATACCAGAGAGAGAGAGCGAGAGAGAGGGAGAGAGAGAATACACTACATTCTGACGTCACTGTAATTGAGTCCGTCCAGAGCAAACACAATTAAGCAGCATACAAGAAATTGGAACTGCAATTACAGTTAACCACCTAGGGGCGCTGTTGTCTCCGGTAGCGCCACTGCTGAGACGGTACATCATCTAATAATAATAATAATAATAATAATAATAATAATAATAATAATAATAATAATAATAATAGCATACACCGAATCACCACTCCACCGCTAGCCCAGTCGGGTGATATGAATTGTCCGCACTGCTGAAGTCGTAGTAAATCTGTCAGCCTCCTGTTACCACCCCCACTCCCCATGACATTTAGCAGAAAGTCCACAGTCAGCAGGTATCGCGCTGGGAGAGCAGCACAGCCTGGAAGAATGTGCACTGAAGCAGAATCACAGACCAGCGTCTCACCTGGGCTCCCCGCAGTGGGGTTGGAGAGGCACAACCAGACTAGGAGAGAGACTGGGAGAGACTGGGGAACTGCACACAGAGAGAGGGGGTATGGGTTAAAAGGGGGGAGAGGGGGAAGAAGGAGGAGAAAGAGAGGAAAGGGTAAGGGTTAGGAAAGAGCGAGAAGAGGGGGAGAGAAGGACAGAGGGTAGTGGGAGAGGAGCGGGGAAAGGAGTGAGTGAGCGAGGGAGGGAGAGGACAGAGCTAGATAGGGAAGAGGGGGAGGGGGAAGGATGGTGGGTGAGGGAGGGAGTGGGGAGACTACAATACATCACTGAGGATGAAGACCCATCGTTCCATGGGCTCTGCAGATATAACAGAGACTGATAGCGCCTCAGAGATCCCTGTGCTCGTCTCCTGCTCTGTGTGAGTAGCACGGATCAATCTGCAATCACGGGGAACAGCAATAACCCCCGCCTGCTGCAAGGCTGTAAATCCTTCGCGCCGCACTGCTCCCTGGTGGTACGGATAGCGGCAGGGAAAAATCTCTGTGAATTATTTAGCAGCTCCAGAAGTACTCTGTTGTCTCAATAACCCAGCCCATTGTTCAGAACAGCACCATAGATCACCCTCCGTGCTCCTGAATAATTGACAGCGCACTGAATTACTGGCTTACTGCTGGAGCTGCAAAAAAATAAAAATAGGCTGGCTTCCTACAACATGTCCTGCAGCCTAGAGGGGTCATCATTTGTGACCACCTAACCAAATTCATTTTTTATGCACTCTACAATATACACAGCACATAGGGGTTTTTATGGCCGTTTAACCTTTAACACATGGAAAGAAAGAAAGAAAGAAAGAAAGAAAAAGAAAGAAAGAAAGAAAAGGAGAAAAAGAAGGAAAGGAAGGAAAAAAGAAGAGGAGAGAAAGAAAGAAGGAAATAAAGGTGGAGAGGGGAGAAAGAATGAAAGAACGAAAGAAAAAAGGAGAAAAGGGGCAGCAGTGTAATCACGTCACAGTGTCTAGGGTCGAGTGTCTGGCTCGTCAGATCCAGATTCCTGCTCCCTCTCTCTCTCTCTCTCTCTCTCTCTCTCTCTCTCTCTCTGAAGCATTCTTCTCCTCTTTGCTTAATCAGCCCCTCGTTGCATTTCAGAAATATATGAAGAACGACTACAAAGAAAAACACAACGTACCTGTCATTTTTCTTTTCATTGTTAACATCCTGACAACTTCTTACACTTATAACTTTAAAGTCTGTTTCAAAGCTCTTTTCAACATGTCCGCTCTAGAGCACTGATAGCGTCAGGATTTTTGCCCACATTGTCTAACAGGTAACACAGCGATAACGAGCCACGATACGGAACAGAAAAGCCAGAGCATGTTTTTTTTATTTAAAGGACAGAGCTCGCATCTCAGTGCACTAGAGCAGACATTTTGAAAAGAGCTTTGAAACAGACTTTAAAGTTATAAGTGTAAAAAGTTAACAATGAAAAGAACTATGACAGGCAGGTTATTTAAGCAGTTGTAGCAGCACGTGGGGGACGGGTAACGCTGTATTTTTCGGAACCCCGTTATTTACTCTTCAATAGCGCATCATCTACATGAGACTTGCCGTGTTCAAGGCGTGCGACGTCAGTTTGCATGGCTCAGGTTTCTGCAGTGGAAACACAACCAGGCTCCTCCTAACCCAGGCTGATCAACCCTGGCCACTGGAAAGTGTATTAAAGCACAGAGAGGTATGGCAAAGCATTGGCAAGCATTGTAAAGCACAGAGAGGTATGGTAAAGCATAGGGAAGCATTGTAAAGCAGAGAGGTATGGGAAAGCATAGGCAAGCATTGTAAAGCAGAGAGGTCTGGTAAAGCATAGGGAAGCATTGTAAAGCACAGAGAGGTCTGGTAAAGCATAGGGAAGCATTGTAAAGCACAGAGAGGTCTGGTAAAGCATAGGGAAGCATTGTAAAGCACAGAGAGGTGTGGTAAAGCATAGGGAAGCATTGTAAAGCACAGAGAGGTCTGGTAAAGCATAGGGAAGCATTGTAAAGCAGAGAGGTCTGGTAAAGCATAGGCAAGCATTGTAAAGAGAGAGAGAGAGGGGGGGGGGGTGTGAAACACGTCAGAGACATATGAAACGATTTTGCAATGTTCTGAGAAGTTGGCACTTGCTCCCCGCCTGAAACACAAACACCAGACTCTCGTTACACGCTAATATTATCCCAGTTTTATAGTAAAATCACTATTTGCAATTTGTTGGAGGCAATAAAAGTGCTTTGCAGGTACCTGGAAGCCCGGGCAGGTTGTGTAAAGCTTTGGCCTTGGGTTTAATGGCTGCAATAAAAGCCACTGGCGAGGGAACAGGAGCCATAACTTATCATCCAGTGTCTAATTTAGAGAAGGAAATTACACCATAAATTAGATGCAGATCTGGGCTGAAATGGGGTGTTAATAGATATTCAGCAGGGCTCTTTTCTTCCTTTCCTCCCTCCTTTCTTTCTCTCTTCCTCTCGCTCACCCTCCTTTCATATTTTTTTTCTTTCTTTCCTTCTTTCTCAATCTCTCGCCTTGCTTTCTCCTCTTCATCTCTCACTCTTTTCTCTGTCGCCCCCTCTCTCTCGCTCCCCGTTCTCTTTTCTTCTCTCTCTCCCTCTCCCCCTGTTCTTTATCTCTACTTCTCTCTCGCCCCCTCTTCTCTTGCCTCCCATCCTTTCCTTCTCTCCTTTCTCCCTCTCCCCTATTGACAATGTGCCATGGCAAATTTATAATTTTGTGTCTAGCCCCTGCAGGATATGCTAAAGCTATCCTAAGATATCCTAAATACTTCTGATATTACTAAGTATAATCCTGCCGGAATCTGTTGGCATTCCGCAAAATTTGGGAAAATGCTTCCGTAGGGAGATTATTATCTCAGCTCTACGAGATCAAAAGCAGTTGGAAAATCCTGGTAAAAGCCTGGCGGGGTGAGATAGGGAGGAGGCTAAACGGGAGTCTCCTCTCCGCGCTACAGCGGCCCCTACTGGTCAGACAAACTCAATGCGGACACCTGTAGGGCTGGCCTTTCTCCTCCAGGGGGCGGTAGCTCGCCAACATCCTCTGTGGAGCGCCTGGGTGTAAAAGAGGCGACTGGTTTGGATCGGAAGGGAGGTACACTGAATTAAGATTAGGGAATACAGTCGGACGTTCTACTGTATAAATAGGGGGAGAAAAAAAAAAAAAAAAAAAACAACAGGGAGCAAAATATTTGAGCTCTGAATTTAAAAAAAACTATTCAGTAATGTGCTGATCCTGAAGGGTTAACTACACCCCCCCTCTCCCTTCTCATCTTGACGAGCGCTTTACAAACAAATCAAGCGCGGCACTTTTATTGATAGTGTAATCTGAGGCTGATGAATGGCCCGATAATCAAGCACATCCCGCTATAAATCACTGGGCTGATCAATACTTGGTGCAGTATAACTAAGGAAGGATCATTACAGTGTCATTCTATATCTTCCATTAGCATTAACAGCAGAGAAGGGGGGGGAGACAAGAGAAAGAAAGAAAGACAAACAGAATGCGTTTATAATGGGGTTCACGAACGCTTTCTTATCATGTTCGGTGTGCAGGTTAATGTGGCGATTCTGGAAGCTATGGAAGGTGTTTTATTGGAGCTAAAAGGGGGCTAGGTGGCGCTAGTGGGTTCATGTTAATGCACTAGACCAGCCTGGGTACCAATCTTATGGCTAAATGCTTAGTGATGAAGTTTGTTTGTCTGGCTAGCTATCCCAAAATACACGTGTGACCTGAATAAACGACCCGACAGTTTTTTCATTTACCATAGTTTACCATGTTTGTTACTATGCGCTTTACAATGCTTCCCTGTGCTTTACCACACCTCTCTGTGCTTTACAATGCTTCCCTATGCTTTACCAGACCTCTCTGTGCTTTACAATGCTTCCCTATGCTTTGCCAGGCCTCTCTGTGCTTTACAATGCTTCCCTATGCTTTACCATACCTCTCTGTGCTTTACAATGCTTCCCTATGCTTTACCAGACCTCTCTCTGTTTTACAATGCTTCCCTATGCTTTACCAGACCTCTCTGTGCTTTACAATGCTTCCCTATGCTTTACCATACCTCTCTGTGCTTTACAATGCTTCCCTGTGCTTTACCAGACCTCTCTGTGCTTTACAATGCTTCCCTATGCTTTACCAGACCTCTCTGTGCTTTACAATGCTTCCCTATGATTTAATGACAGACTTCAGACCACCAGCAATTCCAGCTGTTCACTAATCCCCAGGAGCTGCCCTGGACCTGAGGGCCTTGTTGCTATTATAAGTGTGTATCAGGCATTGCGAGATAGTTACCGACCAGTCCTGTGACTGATAACCCTGCTTGAATTCGTAACCGGCACTCTGTGCTAAACCCACCCAGTCTGTCCCACCACAATCCTGTTGCGTTTCACCACTGAATCAGCAAGGGCCTGGACAAGCGACTCAGACACCTGCCATCTGTAGCACACACTTTTGTATCGATGGGCTGCCCCTCACTTGTCAGATGAATAACTGCAAACGGAGTCCCTGCTGTATTCTGTAATATATAAAAGGTGCATGTCCCTGTTGCCAGTCAGTTTCAGTGTTGATGGGTAAGACAGAGAGACGGAGCTCAGTTGGCAGATGATTCAATACCCTGGACTGCATGAGCCCTCTCGCTCTCTCTCTCTTTTAGAAAAAAATACAAAGCAACAGTGTGCCAGCTCTCTGAGAGATTGTTTATGTGCTGTGGCGTGAAATGAGAAAAGCGAGAGAAGGAGAGAGAGAGAGAGAGATCGAGAGAGAGAGAGAGAGAGAGAGAGAGAGAGAGAGAGAGAGAATTGGAGAGGACGAGAAGGGGGAGCGAGCTGACAGGACACACAAAGAAAGGGAGGGGGTGAGAGAAGGAGAGGATGATAGAAGAGTAGAAAAAGATGACAGAAGAAATAGAGAGAGGGAGAAGAAGAGGGAGAAGTGGAGAGAGGGAGGGAAAAGTGGAGAGGGAGAGAGGGAGGGAGAGAATGGGAGAGGGAGAGGGAGAGAGGGAGAAGGGGAGAGAGACTGCCCTGCCTCGGATGACAGCAGCCCATTCATCCTCCATGCTACAGCAGGCAGTGTGCTGGCAGTGTCGGACAGGCTCCATAAATCAGAGGCCGCTAGACGAGCTACCAACAGCTTATTACATTCCCTGTGACAAACACACAGGCATCCACACAGCACAGCACAGCACTTCTCAACCTCTCCTCTCCCCTTCCCTCCCCCCTTCCCTCTCCTCTCCCCTTCCCTCTCTCCCTCTCCCTCTCCCTCAGCTTATTACATTCCCTGTGACAAACACACAGGCATCCACACAGCACAGCACTCCTCTCCTTCTCCTGTTCCCTCTCTCTCTCTCTCACTCTCTCTCTCTCCCCCTATCTCAGGGCTCTTCCTTCTTATGTGTTTATATGTCAGCAGAACGCCTAGATAAAACTACACCCTTATGTACAGTTTGGTGTAATTTATTCGATATTATTATTACTATTATTATCACTGCTAGTACTACTACTACTACTAATAATAATAATTGTATTCATTAGCATTAATTATTTTATAATATAATTATTATTACTACTGCTGCTATTATTACTACCACTACTGCTATAATAATAATAATAATAATAATAATAATAATAATAATAATAATTTATTAGTAGTAGTAGTATTATACTTCCAACACTGCTACTATTACTCTCATCCTTATCGTTACTATTCCTTGCACCTTTTGGCCTTGCTTCCGATAGCCTGGTCTCCTGCAGCTGCTGCTCTGCTGTGATTGCTCTGGTGTTTATTATTATTATTATTATTATTATTATTATTATTATTATTATTATTATTCGTTTTACGAGGATCTGAACGGATACGGTGAAGGGAAACTGCTTTCCGCGCGGCACGGAGCGACCGCTCTCAGGATCGAAGGGGATATTAACCTTTACACCAAATCCTTTTCAAAACCTGCAATGCCTTGTAATGGGAGGCTGGGCTGGACGGCTCAGCCGGGAGCCCAACACTCCAGCCTCCAGCGCAGTTCACTTGCTGGGTTTGAGAATCTGAACTGCTCCCTCCCTCCCTCCCTCCCTCCCTCACCCCCCTAAGAGAAAGGGGGTTCCCTCCAGTCCAGTCCAGTCCAGGGCAGGCTTGAGGCATGGAGACTGAACTGCTCCCTCCCTCCCTCAACCCCCTTAAAAAAAATGGGGGCTCCCTCCAGTCCAGGTCAGGCTTGAGAACAGAACGCACATTGACCTGACAAGCAGTTTGTGAAGCATGTGTTTGACAGAGCTCTTGGTCAGGTCTCCCAGCCCCTGTCTTTGAGGCAATAACAGAAGCTGGAGATGATAAAAGCTTCAAGGTCCGCTCCATTAGAAAGACAAACGGCTTCCTCTGGTATGACAGCGCAGCATTGGTATGCCCCCCTGCATATTCTCAAGAGCAACCAGAAAGAGGGAGGGAGAGAGAATCACTGGATCTTATTAAAAAAAACACACAAAACGTAGAGCCGGCTTCCCTTAACAATCGCTGCATTGCAAAGTCAGTACCTGCGGGGTCTAACCAGAAAGCTTTACCTCGGGAATTATTAAACAAAGGGTTAGCCGTTCACTGCGCGGTACTTTAGAGCAAAATTAGGAGCCTTGTAAATGAGGGAGCGGACTGAAATTAAGTGCTGTCACAGGAATCGAAGCTGGTCGACAGCATTGATGTTGTTTATTGGCAGTTTTGCAACGTGAACAGCTTTTGAAATCGATGCGCGCTAAATTTGGTTTAAGAGGCTTAATTCTGTCCATTACTTTCTTTCTCTTCCTTTCTTTTCTTTTTTTATTGTTCCTTTCCTTTTATTCTTTTGTCCTCCTGTCTTCCAGCCGGGCTTTTTGCTTTTCCTTCTCAAAGCTGATAAGAAAAAAAAAAAAAAAAACTAGGACAGCAAAATAAAAAATGATGGCATCTGGTTGGACCTTGTTTACTGTTCTCCCTAGCAGTTGGAGTTGATTAATCACGTTACCCTGGCATCTTAATTACCCCGTCCCACAGACCCCCCTCTCCCCCCCCTCCCCGTGTCTCTCATAGCTGTTGACCTCTCCTTCGTCTGCATCACCATCATTAATCATTATTGGTGTTTGGGAGCTTAAGAATTCGGTATAGCAAGCTCTGCTTCGGGATCATGCACACCTCCAGGAACTTGAGACATCATTTAAAATAAAAAAATATATATATATGAACATAATTATTTTTTTCCCCCCCACATATCATTTAATTCAGAAGAAACTACAACATGATATGAAAGTGTCTACCAGAAGCCGTGATAGTAGTACTGAGGCAGTGTGGTCCAGTGGTTAAAGAAAAGGGCTTGTAACCAGGAGGTCCCCGGTTCAAATCCCACCTCAGCCACTGACTCACTGTGTGACCCTGAGCAAGTCACTTAACCTCCTTGTGCTCCGTCTTTCGGGTGAGACATAATTGTAAGTGACTCTGCAGCTGATGCATAGTTCACACACCCTAGTCTCTGTAAGTCGCCTTGGATAAATCTACAAGGATGGCAATGACTCCTGTTGCAGAGCAGTTTGATCCATTCCTGGTTTTACTATGAGTTTAATAAGACACACCTGAGCTTGTTACCTATACACACTGTGGCTAATTATTATTTTATTATTATTATTTATTTCTTAGCAGACGCCCTTATCCAGGGCGACTTACAATTGTTACAAGAGATCACATTATTTTTACATACAATTACCCATTTATACAGTTGGGTTTTTACTGGAGCAATCTAGGTAAAGTACCTTGCTCAAGGGTACAGCAGCAGTGTCCCCACCGGGGATTGAACCCACGACCCTCCGGTCAAGAGTCCAGAGCCCTAACCACTACTCCACACTGCTGCCCTAATCAAGCTGCTAGTAAAACCTGGAATGGGTGACACTGCTGTGCAACAGGAGTCTTCTTGCCATCCCTGCTCAAGCAAGTAAAAATGCATGAAACAGAAAAAACACAGAAATCATCCCTACTGCTCTCTTAAGCTCAGGGAACACGAAGCCACTTTGCGGCTTGGAACCTGGTTTCAGGAGGCTGGGTTTCAGGCCACTGCGCGGCACACCAGGCAGGGAGACTTGGGGTTTGATACAGCAACCTCAAACTAGGTCTCCTGGAAGCAGGTTTCAAGCCACTGTTCCTGGAGAAAGCGGCTTTGTGTTCCCTTAGCTTTACGTCTCTACTTGGGCTGGCCTGTCTTGTTTATCTAGATCGGCAGTGGCTGTGCTATTTTAACAAACAAAACACAAGCAAAGCTATCGGGTGTCACCCCTGGGGAGAGCTGTTAGGATTCTCAAACACAGCAAGTGAACTGCGCTGGAGGCTGGAGTGTGGGGCTCCCAGCTAAGCCGTCCAGCCCAGCCTCCCATTGCAAGGCATTGCAGGTTTTGGAAAGGATTTGGTAGAAAGGTTAATATCCTCTTCGATCATGACAGCGGTCGCTCCGTGCCGCGCGGAAAGCAGTTTCCCTTCACCGTATCCGTTCAGATCCTCCTAAAACGAATAATAATAATAATAATAATAATAATAATAATAATAATAATAATAATAATAATAATAATAACAAAAACAAAAACACACTCAGAGCAATCACAGCAGAGCAGTGTAGATATTTACAGCTCCAGATAGACCTGGCGATCCACGCTTTGTCTAGCAGGAACAAAAGGGTTTATTACGTTTATTTATCTCATCTACAACCTGTTCGTGTAGAGAGAGACACACACAGAGGGAGAGGAGGGATGAGGGGGAGACAGAGAGAGGGAGAGAAAGAGAGACAGAAAGAGAAAAGAGACACAGATCATTATTAAAGGGTCTGTGGTTATGAGAATATTGTGTGCTTGATGCTGCTAGTTTTTGTCCTTTGCTGTTCCAAGACCTATGTGATTTATTTCGGGATTAGTGCTGCACAAACAGATTATTCGGATCGCTGTTCTCCACAGAGTCTAAGAGAAGCAGCGATCATCTCAAACCCCAGCAGCTGTTTCTTAATTCACTCTGAATGGTGAATCAGCCCGATCGACACCGGAGACCCTCCCCTGATTCTCAGCACCTGCTACGAGAAAGTCCTACAAGCTTACACAGTGAATACTTTAAGAATATAAACATGAGCTTTCACACCATACATAGCTAAGCGCTAGACCGCCCCTCTCCCTCTCCCTCTCAATTTCAATTTCAAATAAGCTAAATCAAGTTGACAAGACTATCCAGGTTTTTCCAAAGCAATTAGAGTCAACACGAGTTAACAAAACCCCTCACAGCATGTTAAAGAACGTGTGTGTTATTATAGCCAATGCTGTTTTAATTTAATTTTAAATTGCTTCTCTCGGGCTGTGACAGGCAGAGCTACATACTGAACAGAGAGTTCTGCTGTTTTCTCTTCCTCTCTCCCCTCATTTCATGGAAAGACAAACGCAGTCTCTCTCTCTCTCCGATTTATTTTATTCATTTTTATCCAAAGCGACTTACAGAGACTAGGGGGGAGTGAACTCTGCTTCATCAACAACTGCTGCTGCTGCTGCAGAGTCACTTCCAATAGGAGCTCGTTTGTTTTACGTCTCATCCGAAGGACGGAGCACAAGGAGGTTCAGTGACTTGCTCAGGGTCGCACACACACAGTGAGTCAGTGGCTGGGATTTGAACCTCCTGGTTGAAGACCCCTTTGCTGTAACCGTTGGACCACCGAGCCTCCTAGACACTCAGCATCGGGGGGGCAGTTCATTTAGGGTGTTTTTCTTCCTTTGTTTTTTCTTTTTTATTGGCCAATCAATCAAGTGAATGCCAATAAAAAGGAAATTGCAGCCTGCATGACATGGTTTGCATGATAAGAGCCCTCGACAGCAAAGATTCATGCTGCATTTACAGAGTCCCTGCTTGTAAACTGTAAATGTTTTCAGAACACATATTGCGTGTAACATGAAATGGGGGGAGTGGGAGGGGGAGTGTTCAGAGGGTGCTTTCTGAATTATAAATTATAAAAATGACCTAAATCCGCGTGCACGTGTGTACGTCCGACGTACGCTGTAAGGAACTTACATCCAGCCCTCGCCTGAATGGGCTGGAGGAGAACCGCTAACCTCTGGGTTCAAAGAGGAACGTCTCGCTGTTCAATTAAAGACTAGAGGCTAAAACGGGGCTGATGCTGGTGTCAGTGCTGTTGACTCATCAGCCTCTAGGGGCAGATCCACTGCAAGGCACATATTCATCAACGCCCACCGCCTTTAACAATTCAATGATCTATTTGCATGGGCGGATCTCGGGGGGGGGGGGGGGGCCTGGAGGTCCGGACGCCCCCTTTGGTAAAAATGTCAAAATATTGTTTACATTAAAAGGTATGTTTTGTATCAGGTAACCCCTCCTTCATGAAAGTCTGGATCCGCCCTGATTTGTATGCATTGTCTTCAGGGGTCTGTAAAAAGGGAGTTCTGCTTCGTCTTTCAGAGACAATATCGCGAATGGAAAGGTTGCTTTTTCGCTCTTTCTTTTCTTTCTTAGCAGCGAACGAAAGTCGTAGAATAGTAAACACCGAGTCATTTTTTTTCAGTGTGTGTAAAAAGTTTGCTTGTGGGACACATTAAAAAAACATAATAAAAAATGTATAATAATAATAATAATAATAATAATAATAATAATAATAATAATAATAGGAAATGAATTCCTACCTGTCTCGTAGCATCATAGATCTATTTTTCTTTCTTTCTTTCTTGAAATGGAGATCCCTGAAAGAGAAATGAAATATTATTTTACCAGGTTGTACGAGGCTAGCTTGATTAACCACAGCGTATATTTAAGAAGCTCAAGTGTGTCTTATTAAACTCCTCAGGCGATGAGGGGAGGAGTGGGGGTGTTAGTTGGCTCTTTCTCTGGGAGACTCAGTTAATTAAATGTTCAAACACGGAGGTCGGGCCGTCCTTGTTTTTGTGAATCGCGCTGCTGTCTCTGCTCGGGATTCTGAATGCTGGCAGTTATGTTTCTGCGGTTCTCCGCACAGGTCCAGAGAATTCGGAGCCCTGAACTCTATAGAGAGACAGCCCCTTAAGAGACTTTATTGATTCACAAACAGTTCACCCTGGTGTCAAGTTAGCAACCCGTTACAAACGGCTCCAAAACCCAGCAAGAATCCACGGTACCAAATCTATATGTGCAGCTACAGAAGGCGTTGCATCCCCTTACAGAACGAACTCGTTCTGCTCCATGAAGTCGAATGAAACCTGCTGAATAATGTGACGCTAACATATTGAATTACACACCGCTTTGGAGTTTGCCATATGCTTAACAGAAAAACAGACATTGAAAAATTGTGACATTTTGAAATCTAACGTGAAATACTACTGTACTACTATCATGGCTTCCGGTAGACTTTTTGCGATATCATTTTGTAATTTCTTTGATTACATGATGTTAAATAAAAGATCCAAATTCTGTTTATATATATATATATATATATACACACACATACATACATAGAAACATATACACACACTATATATAATTTTTTTTATTATGTCTCAATCCTAAAATTCTAGGTGATGCAAAACTTTTGGCCACAGCTCTACAGTAACAGAACTATTTTTTTTGCAAGAAGTAGGTCCTTGGATTGTTCCTTGCCTTCTTACGTGCTCAAAAACACAATGCAAACTACACAACTGAAAACAACACGCTGGAAATAAAGAGATGGATGTTTAACCAAGGAACGACAGCCACTGAAGGAGAGGAGTGGGGCGAAGGACTGGGAAGTGCAACACTGTCTGAAAACACGGCTTTCAAATTCATTAAGTGTGTGTAGTACCAGGGTTCTTTTTTTTTTGTTAAATAAAAACATAATACACGTTTACTATAAAGTGTGTTTGTTTCAGAACTGCACCTTTGAGACCTGAAGTATATAACGTTCCCCGAAATAGAATTTCAGACTGGAAAGGGAACTCAAGGAAGTCCACAACGGGTAAGATAACGGTGTCGCCTACAAACACTCCAGACTCTCTGTGCTGTTCTGCAGCCTTGTGAGAAAAGCTCTTCTGGTGTTCGGAGGATGGATGACAAGAGCAGCCTGTAAAGCTAGAGAGGAGGGGAGAGAAGGGAGGAAGCGAGAGGAGGGAGAAGTGAAGCAAAGGGAGAGGGGAAAGAGAGGGGAGAGAAGGGAGAGGTGAGAGAGATGGGATAGAAGGGAGAGGTGAGAGAGATGGGAGGAAGAGAGAGAAGGGAGGAGTGGAGCAAAGGGAGGGGAGAGAAGGGAGGAAGAGAGAAGTGAAGCAAAGGGAGAGGGGAGAGAGAGAGGGGAGAGAAGGGAAAGGTGAGAGAGAAGGGAGAAAGAGAGAGAGAAGGGAGGAGTGGAGCAAAGGGAGAGGGGAAAGGAGAGAGGGGAGAGAAGGGAGAGAAGGAAGAGAGAGGAGGGAGGAAGAGAGAGGGGAAGAAGGAATAAAGAAAGAAGGTAGAGGAGAGAAAGATAAGGGAGGGGGTGAGAAGGGAGGAGTGGAGCAAAGGGAGAGGGGAGGAGAGTAGGGAGGGGAGAGGAGAGAGAGAGAAGGGAGGAGGACAGAGAAGGGAGAGGGAGAGAGAAGGCAGAGAGAAATGAGTCACCTCAATCCTACCTTCATATTATTCCAGCCATAAATCTAAGAGACAGGCTTGAACTTTCCTCAATTGACGTGTTTACAAGGAACCCCCCCACCACCGCCCCCCCTCGCTCTGCTTGACAGGAAAATTAACCGTATCAATCACTTAGAGCTCACTAAATTAAAGAATGTCTCCACCGCCTTCTGAACAGCTCAGCTTGTCTGGTCGCGAGGGAGGAGTTGAATTTATAGTGATTGGTGTGTGAAACTACAGTACAAACCCTCAACCAGATGTGTGTGTGTGTGTCTTTCTCTTTTTTTTCTTTTAAAAAACTACTTGACCCCTTTGTCGGAACGGCCGTAGGAGTAGCAGTAGCCCCTAGGTCGGTCAGAGGTCAGGGGTTATCTGGAGGTCAGTGTGAATTGATCCCCCCCTCCCCTTCTCAAGCTCCTCAGTCTGACAGGACAAAAGAAAACAGATGCAGTTTTCTCATTCTGTCGTGGCTCGGAGCAACGCCCACTCGAGCATGTGGAATCTATCTGGGATCTTCCTGTCCAAGTTACTGTGAAGTTCACATACACACGGGGGTGGGGGGGGACTGCTGACTTTAATAGAGCAGCCGACCCCCCCCCCCCACCGTGATATACGACTCGAGACATTTTTACTACACCCCCCCACCATCACTTCCATCATAACTCACACACACACACTCTTACACCGCACACTCGCACACAAACCCGAACGTACACTCTCACTCTCTCTCACACACACACACACACACACAAACCCAAACGTACACTCTCACTCTCTCTCTCTCACACACACACACACACAAACCCAAACGTACACTCTCACTCTCTCTCTCTCACACACACACACACACACACAAACCCACACACACAAACCCACACGTACACTCTCACTCTCTCTCTCACACACACACTCACACACACACACACACGTACACTCTCACTCTCTCTCTCACACACACAAGCCTCTATTGCAATCTTTCTGCGGGACAGAGATTCTTATAATGTGATTAATGATTTCTAAGTGGAAGCAAATTCCTAGTGTTCAGTCCTGTTGGCGTGATAAATGATTTAATTATTCAGGAGTCTTAAGTAGGTAACTTTGTAAACTCTGGCCCCTTCTTCTCAGTTTATCAAAAGTAAAAAAAGTTTCCTTTAGTGGCGTCCACTCCAAAAAAATGAAAGTGAAACTAAAGTTTGAAATCTTTCGACAAGGCTCGGCGCACCATGCTATAGGACACACACAGTAAACACAGCACAGACACACACACTTACTTCAGTTTCATCATGGTTAGGTTTTTTTTTTTTCCCCAAAGAAAGTATGTGCTATACATGGCAGGTGTCTGACCTCCCGTATATTTTCCAAAACTTGTTCTAATTTTGGTTGTGAGACCGTCGAGAGAGCTGCAAACTCACATCTGAACTCCTATACCCCCTTAAAAAGGTCTCCCACAGTAAAAGCACAGTAAAGTGTAATAAAGCACAGGGAAAGTATGGTAAAGCATAGGGAAGCATTGTAAAGCACAGAGAGGGCTGGTAAAGCATAGGGAAGCATTGTAAAGTACAGAGAGGTGTGGTAAAGCATAGGGAAGCATTGTAAAGCACAGAGAGGTGTGGTAAAGCATAGGGAAGCATTGTAAAGCACAGAGAGGTGTGGTAAAGCATAGGGAAGCATTGTAAAGCACAGAGAGGTCTGGTAAAGCATTGGGAAGCATTGTAAAGCACAGAGAGGTGTGGTAAAGCATAGGGAAGCATTGTAAAGCACAGAGAGGTCTGGTAAAGCATAGGGAAGCATTGTAAAGCACAGAGAGGTGTGGTAAAGCATAGGGAAGCATTGTAAAGCACAGAGAGGTGTGGTAAAGCATAGGGAAGCATTGTAAAGCACAGAGAGGTGTGGTAAAGCATAGGCAAGCATTGTAAAGCACAGAGAGGTCTGGTAAAGCATAGGGAAGCATTGTAAAGCACAGAGAGGTCTGGTAAAGCATAGGGAAGCATTGTAAAGCACAGAAAGGTGTGGTAAAGCATAGGGAAGCATTGTAAAGCACAGAGAGGTGTGGTAAAGCATATTAAAAAACAGGGCAAAAAGCTGTATAAAACTTCAAAAGTACCATTTTAAACTTTTATGAGGGCCAACTCCCCCCCTCTCTCATCCCTCTCCGCCTCTCATCCCTCCCCTCTTTCTCCCTCATAAATCACTCTGTACTTCCTTTCTTCCAATCCCCCCTCCCTCTCTGCCTCATACTAGATTTAAAACCATTTTGCCCCCCTCCCCAGTTCCCCCTCTTCTAATAATGCACCCCCTTTTCTTCCAACCACACACATCAATTTAAAATTTCTTTCTTTCTTTCTTTCTTTCTTTCTTTCTTTCTTTCTTTCTTTCTTTTTTTAATCTTACAAAGTGCAGCAGCAGCAGAAGAGGAGTGGCTGTTCTTTCCTCCCCCTCTCCCTCTCCCTCTCCCTCTCTACACTCCCCTCTCTGTGCCGATGGCTGGCGTTTGCGGCCAAGGTTTGTCATAACACTCATCAGTAACTGCCGTCTCCCTGCCCTGCCGCGGGCTTAATTAAGCCGCTCTCTCATTAGCATGTCCGTGCCGCCTCGCTGTATGAAAGGCTGCTTATTCTCCACAACAGTCGCAGCCAATTACCGGGCCCAAATGGAACGGCATTAATCAAATCTGGAGTGCGATGGCACACTCAGAGAGATCAGATTGCACGAGGGCTGCAGAGCTAATATGTCACTGTCAGGGGTCGGGGCCGCGCAGGCATTTAGGAGATTGCATTGAATAGATGGCTCAGCTGAAAAGCTGCACGAATTTAATATGGAACGGGATCTGGAAGCCATTAGTTTGACATGGCAGTGGGATTGGAGCTCCGGACTGCTTTAAAAAAAAAATATATATATATATTAAAAAGGAACAAGAAGAAGAGAAATAAACCCAGCACAGGATTTCAATTTTCAACCGCTTAGTGGTGGCGCCAGTGGGATACTCCTAATGCACTAGACCAGCCTTTCACCTTCCTCTGGAGGCCTGGGTTCCAGTCTGGGGGGCTAGGTGGCGCTAGTGGGTTCATGTTAATGCACTAGACCAGCCTTTCAGCTTCCTCTGGAGGCCTGGGTTCCAGTCTGGGGGGCTAGGTGGCGCTAGTGGGTTCATGTTAATGCACTAGACCAGCCTTTCACCTTCCTCTGGAGGCCTGGGTTCCAGTCTGGGGGGCTAGGTGGCGCTAGTGGGTTCATGTTAATGCACTAGACCAGCCTTTCACTTTCCTCTGGAGGCCTGGGTTCCAATCTGGGGGGCTAGGTGGCGCTAGTGGGTTCATGTTAATGCACTAGACCAGCTTTTCAGCTTCCTCTGGAGGCCTGGGTTCCAATCTGGGGGGCTAGGTGGCGCTAGTGGGTTCATGTTAATGCACTAGACCAGCCTTTCACTTTCCTCTGGAGGCCTGGGTTCCAATCTGGGGGGCTAGGTGGCGCTAGTGGGTTAATGTTAATGCACTTGACCAGCTTTTCAGCTTCCTCTGGAGGCCTGGGTTCCAATCTGGGGGGCTAGGTGGCGCTAGTGGGTTAATGTTAATGCACTAGACCAGCTTTTCAGCTTCCTCTGGAGGCCTGGGTTCCAATCTGGGGGGCTAGGTGGCGCTAGTGGGTTAATGTTCATGCACTAGACCAGTCTTTTACCTTCCTCTGGAGGCCTGGGTTCCAATCTGCAGCACAAACTAATTCAGCTCAGTTGACTCTGGGCACCTTCACAGGAAGGCAGTAATTACCAGGGCTGTAAAGCCGCGATGCGTCGGTATGTAATTAGGACATTCCTTTCACGGGCTTCTGAGGATTGCCTGTTACATCACAATATTAAACAAAACGACTGAGATCATCCCGTTCTCAAGCCCTTTCCTCGCTGAAACTACTTCTCGGGAACTAAAGAGTTCTCCCTCGTGGCATTAAGCTAGTGAAGCCAGCGGTACCAAATCATTTGTGGCTGAAAAGCAACATTCAGTTTATCTGGTTGCTTTTTGTGAATTGCACAAATAAGTATTCAATACAAAATCAAAATCGAAATCGAATCCTGAGCTGCAAATCATATGTGGGTGTTTGTTTATTATTATTATTATCATTATTATTATTATTATTATTATTATTAAAATACTCTGCAATTTATAAAGATCTTTAGAATTATGCAAGGTAAATTATATATATATATATATATATATATATATATATATATATATATATATATATATACAGACGCGCTCAAATTTGTTGGTACCCCTCCACAAAAAACGAAGAATGCACAATTTTCTCTGAAATAACTTGAAACTGACAAAAGTAATTGGCATCCACCATTGTTTATTCCATATTTAATAGAAATCAGACTTTGCTTTTGATTTTTTATTCAACATAATATTGTAAATAAGAAAACAAATGAAAATGGCATGGACAAAAATGATGGGACCGCTAACCTAATATTTTGTTGCACAACCTTTAGAGGCAATCACTGCAATCAAACGTTTTCTGTAGCTCTCAATGAGACTTCTGCACCTGTTAACGAGTAGTTTGGCCCACTCTTCCTGAGCAAACTGCTCCAGCTGTCTCAGGTTTGATGGGTGCCTTCTCCAGACTGCATGTTTCAGCTCTTTCCATAGATGTTCGATAGGATTCAGATCAGGACTCATAGAAGGCCACTTCAGAATAGTCCAATGTTTTGTTCTTATCCATTCTTGGGTGCTTTTAGCTGTGTGTTTTGGGTCATTATCCTGTTGGAGGACCCATGACCTGCGACTGAGACAGAGCTTTCTGACACTGGGCAGTACGTTTTGCTCCAGAATGCCTTGATAGTCTTGAGATTTCATTGTGCCCTGCACAGATTCAAGGCACCCTGTGCCAGGCGCAGCAAAGCAGCCCCAAAACATAACCTAGCCTCCTCCATGTTTCACTGTAGGTATGGTGTTCTTTTCTTTGAAAGCTTCATTTTTTCGTCTGTGAACATAGAGCTGATGTGACTTGCCAAAAAGCTCCAGTTTTGACTCATCTGTCCAAAGGACATTCTCCCAGAAGGATTGTGGCTTGTCAATATGCATTTTAGCAAATTCCAGTCTGGCTTTTTTATGTTTTTCTTTCAAAAGTGGAATCCTCCTGGGTCTTCTTCCATGGAGCCCACTTTCGCTCAAAAAGCGACGGATGGTGCGATGAGAAACTGACGTACCTTCACCTTGGAGTTCAGCTTGTATCTCTTTGGCAGTTACCCTTGGTTCTTTTTCTACCATTCGCACTATCCATCTGTTCACTCTGGGGTCGATTTTCCTCTTGCGGCCGCGCCCAGGGAGGTTGGCTACAGTTCCATGGACCTTAAACTTCTTAATAATATTTGCAACTGTTGTCACAGGAACATCAAGCTGCTTGGAGATGGTCTTGTAGCCTTTACCTTTACCATGCTTGTCTATTATTTTCTTTCTGATCTCCTCAGACAACTCTCTCCTTTGTTCTCTCTGGTCCATGTTCAGTGTGGTGCACACAATGATACCAAACAGCACAGTGACTACTTTTCTCCATTTAAATAGGCTGAATGACTGATTACAAGATTGGAGACATGTGTGATACTAATTAAAGAAACTAATTAGTTTAAAATATCACTATAATCCAATTATTTATTACCTTTTCTAAGGGGTACCAACAAATGTGTCCAGGCCATTTTAGAATATCTTTGTAGAATAAGCAATAATTCATCTCTTTTCACAGCTTCTTTGCTTTATTCTATGACATACCAAAGGCATGCAAGTATACTTGATAAAATAGCTTTTAATTTCATCACTTTTCAGGAGGAATGAAGCATTATTTCAATGAGCTGTAAGGGTACCAACAAATTTGAGCACGTCTGTATATATATATATATATATATATATATATATATATATATATATATATATATATATATATATATATATATAAAGATGAATTCAACTTGGAAACAAATACTTTGCTTCCCTCCCTGCCTTAACACTTGTTTTTTTAGATGATTCTTCATGAAATGAAGCTGTCAGGAAGCAGAACGTTTTGAAGCTCGATCCTTCACTTTGATCAGATTGATCAAAGTCTGGCTCCTGTCAGATATTAATAAACTCAGCTTGGTTTGTTTTCATCACAGTTCAGATATTAATAAACTCAGCTTGGTTTGTTTTCATCACAGTTCAGATATTAATAAACTCAGCTTGGTTTGTTTTCATCACAGTTCAGATATTAATAAACTCAGCTTGGTTTGTTTTCATCACAGTTCAGATATTAATAAACTCAGCTTGGTTTGTGCCCATCACAGTTCAGATATTAATAAACTCAGCTTGGTTTGTTTTCATCACAGTTCAGATATTAATAAACTCAGCTTGGTTTGTGCACATCACAGTTCAGATATTAATAAACTCAGCTTGGTTTGTTTTCATCACAGTTCAGATATTAATAAACTCAGCTTGGTTTGTTTTCATCACAGTTCAGATATTAATAAACTCAGCTTGGTTTGTGCACATCACAGTTCAGATATTAATAAACTCAGCTTGGTTTGTTTTCATCACAGTTCAGATATTAATAAACTCAGCTTGGTTTGTGCACATCACAGTTCAGATATTAATAAACTCAGCTTGGTTTGTGCCCATCATAGTTCAGATATTAATAAACTCGGCTTGGTTTGTGCTCATCACAGTTCAGATACTAATAAACTCAGCTTGGTTTGTGCCCATCATAGTTCAGATATTAATAAACTCGGCTTGGTTTGTGCTCATCACAGTTGCACAGTTATGTCAAAAACATGGTGTAAGGATTGTGCTGTTTTTTTTAAAATCTTATCATTGATCTTATTGATTATTTTGACTGATTGATCAAGTGATTGATTACCACTGAGAGTCACAGACGTACCAATTAAGATTCCCCAGAAGATCCTTCAGGATTCAGACTAAAAGTCAATCAAATCCTGTGTGTATGAAAATAAAAACCACCTCTCCACTGACCAAAACAGAACCCTAAATCCCAGCCCATAAACTGATATGCAAACAACGAGCTAGATTTGTATTGAATTTAATTTAAAAAAAAGGATAAAAAACAGACCTTTTTTAACATTAAGTATACCATATAAGTTAATGAAATAATTAAGTTTCACGATTGCTAGCTCTCACTGACCTCTGAACTGTGACATTTTTTCAATAGGTCGGCGAAACATGCCAGCAAGGTCTCGGAAAAGCTGAGCAACACGAAGCTGCTTTTTCAGGAGCAGCGGCTTGAAACCTGGTTCCAGGAGACCACCGGAAGACCTAGTTTGAGGGTGCTGTATCAAACCCCGAGTTTCCCTGTCTGGTGTGCCGTGCAGTGGACTGAAACCCCAGTCTTCTGAAACCAAGTTCCAAGTCACAAAGCGTCTGCATGTTCCCTCGGCTTAACATGGTATGGCAGGTTGAAAACCAGGTCAGTTATTAACGAGCCAATGAATCAAGTATGCAAAGCAGCCAGGAAGCCCAAAGGAAGGCGATCTCTGCTACTAACTAACTATACTATACTCTACAGACAAGCATTGATTTCTATTGATCCTGCAATCTGACGTCTGCCTGTTCCACAGAGTTTAACCATTAATGGAGTGCCAATCAAAGGCTTTCACATCAGTGTCTGCACCTCTTATTAGCGCAGCTACAGCCACAAGTTTAGGATTCTACAATTTTAGGATTACGACAATTGAAAAAAAAAAACATATATGAATTATTATTTATTTCTTAGCAGATGCCCTTATCCAGGGCGACTTACAATTGTTACAAGATATCACATTCTTTTTACAGACAGTTACACATTTATACAGTTTTTACTGGAGCAATCTAGGTAAAGTACCTTGCTCAAGGGTACAGCAGCAGTGACGCCCACCTGGGATTGAATCCGTGACCCTCCGGTCAAGAGTCCAGAGCCCTAACCACTACTCCACGCTGCTGCCCTATGAATAAAATGTAGATATTTGATTTAACATCATGTCTACATAGCAGTATTTCATTTTAGGTTTTGAAATGTCACTTTTTGGCATTTTTTTTTTTTTGTTAAGTATATGGAAAACAGCGGTGTGTAATTCAATATGTTAACAAGGTAACATTATTCAGCAGGTGTCATTCTATAATGCTTTTGGCCAAAGCTGCAGTAGCAACTAGTGTTGTGCTGATGCTCATACTCGTAACTTCCTTTAAGAAGTATTAAAAATCGGCAGGTATTCAATAAATCCACTCATTAATGCGCTGGTTTTCAAAACAAGACCAGCTGTCCTTCCCTCGCCTTTACAATCGACTCCCAATCAATGGCCATTAACTTCCGCACTGAGGGTTTCCAAAGCTGATTGGAAGCGAATGATCCGCTCATCCGGGGCGCTGACGTTCTAACTGCTGTGCTGCTGATAAATACTCCTTAAAAGGCAATTGGGAGAATCAGTCCACCCCTAGTGGCGACATTAATCACCGGCAGTCCCTTTAAAGGAGTGCAGAGCCTTTGAGTTTTTGAGTTTGAAAAATAAATAAATAAATAAATAAAAGTACAAATGAAAGTCAAGCACAAAGGAAGGTTTTGTGTTTCGGGAGCAGAATAATTTACAGTGTAATGATATTAAAGCACTGAGTCGTTATGTTGCCAAATAAGACATTACACTACACTATATATATATATACAGTATATATACACACACACACACACACACTGGGCTCCCTATCCCCGTCTCCACACAGGCTAATTAAATTAGATTTATGGTCTGCATTGCATCAGTGTTAGATAGTTCATTTTCTTTTCATTTTCATTTTCATATTTTGTCCTGCTTTATTAGAGCATGTGACAGGCAGTAGAAATGATTGCTGAAGTTCCTTGGCTCAGCGCGGAGTCCCTGATCAGCACTATATCTTTCTGCTGTCACTCCTCCCCAGCGATGATGAACGAACCTCTCTACTGCTATCCAGAGTGCAGCGGGACAGCCTTTCTCCGACGCAGCCCAATCTCTTCATCTTAATCGGAGCGCTCTCCCTCTCCCTTCCTCTCTTTCTCTCCCTTCCTTTCTTCCTCTCTTTCTCTCTTCCTCCCTTTCTATTTCTCTCTTCCTCCCTCTCTCACTTCCTCCCTTTCTCTTCCTCCCTCCATTTCTCTCCCTCCCTCTCTTTCTCTCATCCTCCTTTCTCTCTTCCTACCTTCCTCTTTCTCTTCCTCCCTTTCTATCTCTCTTTTCCTCCCTCTCACATCCTCCCTTTCTCTTCCTCCCTCCCTTACTCCCTCCCTTTCTTCCTCTCTCCCTCTTTCTCTCTTCCTCTCCCTCCCTCTTTCTCTCCCTTCCTCCCTTCCTCCCTTTCTCCCTCACTTCCTCCCTTCCTCTCTCCCTCCCTCTTTCTCTCCCTTCCTCCCTCCCTTCCTCCCTCCCTTTCTTCCTCTCTCCCTCTTTCGCTCTTCCTCCCTTTCTTCCTCTCTCCCTCTTTCTCTCTTCCTCTCTCTCTCCCTCTTTCTCTCCCTTCCTCCCTTTCTTCCTCTCTTCCTCCCTCTTTCTCCCCCCTCCCTTTCTCTCCTCCTCCCTTCCTCTCTCTCCCCCCCATTTATATATATTTGAATGCCCTGTTCTGAAAATACCATTGACACACACAAGGTGACACACAGCATACAAACTCAACGCTGTGCCCCCAAGTGCAACATCCCCCCCTCCAAAAAAAAGGGTTTAAGTCGAATTCCCAGAAAGAGGTTAAAATAAAATAAATTAAAATAAAATAAAAAAGGACTTTGGAGGGAATGTTATAAAGAGACCTTCTCCTTGCTAAACTCCTGTAACTGAGCCAGCTATTTTAGCTGCCAAGCCGTTGCAAATTTAATTCTTTAGAAAAAAAAAAAAAAATGAGAAAACACATTAAAAGAATCAGCCATCCTTTCTCGCTGGCGGTTGTGCCGGTGATAATAACGAGCTCGGACATTTTTATTATCATTATTAATTAGCACTCTCAAGCAACGGAATGAAATCAATATGCTCGACTGAAACAAATTTTAACAGGCCGTTCAGATCAATCACCGGCACTTTTTTTTTTTTTTTTAGCTGCCACTAGACCCTCGTCGCTCGTTAGTGCAACATTAGCAGAGGGGGAGAGAAAGATCGACAGGTTTTTTAAATTAGAGGGATGCAAACTGTGCTGCAATTCTTCTTCTTTGATTTTAATCTCGTTTGCAAATTTTTTTTTTTCTTCCTTCTGCGGCCGTCTTTATCTCTCTGCCCCCCCCCACCCCCCCGCCACCCAGCCGTTTCTCCTTCGGTAGATAATAAATAAAAAGGATTATATAACAATGCGTTTCTATCTTGGTAAGTGCGTGCTGATGTCAGCCTCTTCATTAGGACCTGTCTGCTCGATTGGGTTTGGCACCGCCGTTAATTAGAGTCACATTAGGTTGATTATGTGGTGTGTCATGTGATCCCAGCAGCGAAGGACCGCAAAAGAGCAAGGAGGAGCTGGCTTGGGATTGAACTCTTTTTAGCTACAGGTAGTGGACAAAAAAATGGAAACCCCAATGTAAAGTCACTTAATAGGGCGTTGGGCCACTACGGTATCCCGCTCTGTGGAGTTCTCGGCGGACTGTTTTTGATGAAACTGGCTGCTCGCGCCCCAGGTTGAAATTTGCAGTCAATTGATCTGCAGTTGCTCGTCTGTTTTGCCTTGCACTTCGAATGAATGCACGGATATCACGATCCTGGAGTATGCGCTTCCGCCCGCTGTTGCCCTTTGCTGATGATGTCTTTCCCTCGGAGTTCCATGCCGACATCACCTTAGACACTGTTGCTCGTGAAACATCAGCAAGTTGAGCTGTCTTGGTCACTGAAGCTCCTGCCAAACGCGCCCCGACAATCACCCCTCTTTCAAAGTCACTGAGGTCTCCTCTTGCAGTCATGCTAGCCAGAATTATAGGCAACCAGGCCTGTCCAGCATTTTTATACATGACCCTAAGCATGCTGGGATATTATTTGCTTAATTAACGCATAAGCCACACCTGTGTGGAAGCCCTTGCTTTCAATATACTTGGTGTCCCTACCTTACCCAGGTGTTTCCATTTTTTTGTCCACTACCTGTAGATTCCCGTTCGCGTCAAACAAAAAACCAACCACCACTTTCAAACCATTTTTCTTTCTCAAAGCCTCGAGAGCTCTCGGAATCGTGTCTAACCTCCAAGAACATCTGGTTGCACAGAGACAGAAAGAAGAAAGGAAGGAAGGAAGGAAGGAAAGAGCAAAAGAGCAAGAAAAAAGAAAAGTGAAAGAGAAAAAAGAGTGAAAGAAATGAAAAAGAAAAAGGACAGAAAGGAGGGAAGAACAAAAGAAACGGGGAGAAAGAATGAAAGACAATAATCGACACTGAGCTCTGAAGAGCCGCAACCTGTGATCCACTGAAAGGGCTGATAGGAAGCCTCAGAAGTTCAGGGGAGGGGAGAGGAGCTGCAGGTTTAGGAGGTGTTGCAGTGATGGTGTTATGATTGAGTTTTTATTTCTGAAGGAGGAAGGATGGGGGGGCGGAGGACAGACATCTAGCTTGTAATTAGCGGAGGATGGAAAGGGCTCCTGACAGACAATCACCTGGATTCAGAGAGGAAGGATCCTATCGGGGTTTGTCTGACAGGCAGAGGGAGGGAAGGGAGCGGGGAGGGGGAGCAGGGTCCCTTCAATCACTCTGCTTTGATCCCGTCCCTGTGAGACAGCGCGAGCGCGCACGCTGCAGACAGGCTCCTTCACAATAAAACAAAACAAAACAAAACAAAACAGGAATCCTGGCATGGGAAAGGTGCAGCGGCAGGGTGTGAATCACAACATCGAGAAACAGGATCCTCCTGATCTGAGAGAGAGACAGAGAGAGACAGAGAGAGGGAGAGAGAGAGACAGACAGAGAGAGGAGAGAGCGAGACAGACAGACAGAGATAGAGAGAGATAGAGAGAGAGAGACAGAGATAGAGAGAGAGAGAGCGAGGCAGAGAGATAAACAGACAGAGAGACAGAGAGAGAGGGAGCGAGACAGAGACAGAGAGAGAGATAGAGAGAGAGGGAGAGGGAGAGGGAGAGGAAGAGGGAGCACGCGAGCCAGACACAGACAGACAGAAAGAGAGAAAGACAGAGACAGAGAGAGAGAGACAGAGATAGAGACAGACAGACAGAAAGAGAGAGAAACAGAAACAGACAGAGGCAAAGGGAGACAGACAGAGAGACAGACATACAGACACAGACAAAGAGAGAGAGAGAGAGAGACACCAGTGTGAGAGAGTGTGGAAAAACTTAGATTTGACTTCACCTTGATGGCAAGCAAGGCTTCAAAATCCACTTTCTTACCCTCTCTGTTAGGGCTATTAACATTCTAGCTGGGTCCCCAGCATTAAATAACTAACCAAGGCTTAGAAATCCATTTTATTAACTCCTGTTAGCACTCGCAACTTTAACACTGGTGCCCTTTAAAAGGAGTGCGTACCAAGGCTTTCATCACAATTAAAATAATAATAATGGCACTGTAAGCGATTGAAAAGCAAATCCTTCTCCATGGTTTCGTAAGCTGTGACCTAGATTTGTCTGAACAGTCGTAGAGTGAAGTTCTGGGGAAACAAAAACAAAACAAGGAATCGGGGAGAGATGAGGACATGATCAAAGTAGGGATGACAACCAGATTTCTTAAAAAAAAAAAAAAAAAACTAAACCTAACCAGCGCTGCCCGTTAGCGAGGCCGTGAAACAGAAACGACTGGAAGCGATTAGGAGACACGGCATCCCAGTGCAGCTGCAGGGTAATTGGAAGGAAAACGCCAACAAAAAAACAGACGCAGGCTTCCAACTGCATCCCCCCCCCCCCCCAGTAAAAAATTGTTTTGTCTATTTCCTTGGCGTTCGTTTGGCAGGCCCTGCTGGTCAGCCAACAAAGGTCCCAGTGTGCCCCCCCCCCCGCATGACAGTAACGATAACAATAAAATAATAGAGAGACAAGATGATGCCTGTGGAAAGTATGACCAGACTTGCGTTATAATTAGATGAAGCTGGAGCCTTTTCACAGCCAACCCCCTCGATCACTTGTAGGGAAGTAATGAAGCCCTCTCAGAATGCGCTGGCTTGCATATTGCATATTGCACACCCGGGCTGTCAAACTCCGTTCCTGGAGGGCCGCCGAGTCTCCTGGCTTTCGTTCCATCCCGAGCTCTCAATTACTTAATTGCTCTAATTGGACAAATTTAACACTTCTCTCCAGGCCTCGAAATGTTTCGCAGGCAGCGTGTACCTTGAATCGAGTGCATTTCACGAACTCATAAACTCTAAAAGACCTTGAATAAATGTCTGATTGAACAAATAATTAGATCAATGAAGTTAATTGGCGAGCTTAAGTTGAAATGAGTTCCCTGGAGGATTGGAGTTTGACACCCCTGCTGTAAATTGTATTGCTAATGAAAAAAAAAAAAAAGTTGAAATAGGGAGCAGCCGTCCTTCAAAGCCCCCAAAAATAAATTCTGTGATTTCTTCACAAAATGCAACAGGAAATTTCTTTGACCCTGTAATCTCCATTTCTGTATCCTGCGATACAATGCTTAGTCACCCCCCTGTATTGCTATTTAAAGCCAGACTCACAAGGCAGAATTATTTATACCAAGAACATTTACAGGGTGTGTTGTACAAGAAACGGAATCTAGTTCCACAAATAAGCCTTTCTGGTTTTGTAAATGCTCGGGCATTACAGGGTTAAATGCTCCATAGTCACTGCAAACACATGAATAAGGGGTTTGCACATGGGATCGATGCAGGTTGATAGAAACTCAGCCCTGCTTCTGTTTGTGTGGGTTGCTGTCTCACCAGGATATACCCATGTAAAAGAGGGACTGGTCCAAATCACAGACTCACTAAACAGGGTCTGTTTAAAACAGGGCTGGCCAAAACTGGCCCTTCCACACCATATCTCTCTGTGCTTTATAATGCTTGCCTATGCTTTCCCATGCCTCTCTGTGCTTTACAATGTTTGCCTATGCTTTACCAGACCTCTCTGTGCTTTACAATGCTTCCCTATGCTTTACCAGACCTCTCTGTGCTTTACAATGCTTCCTTGGGGCAGCAGTGTGGAGTAGCGGTTAGGGCTCTGGACTCTTGACCGGAAGGTCGTGGGTTCAATCCCAGGTGGGGGACACTGCTGCTGTACCCTTGAGCAAGGTACTTTACCTAGATTGCTCCAGTAAAAACCCAACTGTATAAATGGGTAATTGTATGTAAGAATAATGTGATATCTTGTAACAATTGTAAGTCGCCCTGGATAAGGGCGTCTGCTAATAAATAAATAATAATAATAATAATAAATATGCTTTACCAGACCTCTCTGTGCTTTACCACGCTTTTCCCAGGTATTATTACGCCTTGCTTTCATTAGGGGAACTTAAGACATAAAAGAGAAAGATAATTGCTGGGTAAGCAGCAGGTAGGGAGGGACGGGTCTTGCAAACATAACTTCTATTTTAAACATCTGCACATCATATAAGTCCATTAACAATGCCCCTCAATCAACAGAGTGCGTCTCCCTCCCAGATTCACTGTGTAATTAACTCTCTATAACGTCACCAGCGGCACACAAAACAAACGCTGGTTTCTTTTCTGCATACTCCGTTTCACTGCGTTCTTCTGGAGTGCACAGCTCGGGCCAAAAGTTTTGCACCCTCCTGTAGAATCAAACTCATTTTGCTTCATGAAGTCGAATGAAAGCTGCTGAATAACGTGACGTTCACATATTGAATTGCAACCCTGCTTTGTAGGCTTTCCCGTATGCTTTCCTGTGTGTTGAAAAACGCGGCACTTCGAAACCTAACAAGAAATACTACTGTACTACCGTTATGGCTTTTAGTAGCGGTAGCATTTTGTAGTTTCTTCGATTACATGATGTTAAATAAAATATTTAAATTATGTTCATATAGTTTGTTTGTTAATTATTTCTCAATCCTAAAATTATAGGTGATGCAAAACTTTTGGACAAAGCTGTAGTAAAGTTAATGGTAACGCTTTTAAATAATGCCCGTAAATTCCTAATGAATCCCCGATCTGAATCCCGCAGGATTAGCACTGGAATATCTTCTGCGCTTCCTCTGAGTTCTGAAGTCATTCATTGTGAATTCAGCCCCCCCTGTTAATTCATGTGGGTTTAATCACCCGGATTCATTCCATGCTCCTCTGTAATGAATGCTGTGGATCGCATGTATAAGACATGCATTCATTATGAATGAACACTTCTCACAATCCCATGAATGCATGCCTTTACATGTGATCAACATTATCAATTGTGTCTGCCTGCATGTCTGTCTCTGTGTCTGTCTGTCTGTGTCTGCCTGCCTGCCTGCCTGCCTCCGTGTCTGTCTGTCTGTCTGCCTGCCTGCCTCCGTGTCTATCTGTCTGCCTGCCTCCGTGTCTGTCTGTTTGCCTGCCTCTGTGTCTGTCTGTCTGCCTGCCTCTGTATCTGTCTGTCTGTCTGCCTGCCTGCCTCTGTGTCTGTCTGTCTGTCTGTCTGTCTGCCTGCCTGCCTGCCTCCGTGTCTGTCTGTCTGTCTGTCTGCCTGCCTGCCTCCGTGTCTGTCTGTCTGTCTGCCTCTGTGTCTGTCTGTCTGCCTGCCTCTGTATCTGTCTGTCTGTCTGCCTGCCTCTGTGTCTGTCTGTCTGTCTGCCTGCTTCTGTTTCTGCCTGTCTGTCTGTCTGTCTGTCACACTCTGCATGGTGAACACAATACCTGCCTTGATTTTGCACCAATCTTCCACAAACTTTTATCCCACACTCCAAGCCTCCTGCAGACATTTCAGGTTGGCTGAAACCCGATAAACTCAGATTTATACAAGTATTTTCAACCTTTCAGGCACCACAAGCATGGAAATAAGACTCCTATCAAGACAGTTTATCACACCACACCATACCAATTTCATAAATATAGCGTCCTTCATGTGCAAGCATCCCAGAGCGCGTTACAGAAATAAAACAGCGAGACAAACAGACCTCCCAACTGCTCGCCAGTGAAAAGACCAAATCAAAAGAGAGATGTTTAGCTCTTAGATTTAAAAATACTGCCAGGCTCCTCAGCATTAGGACGTGAGTTTAGATCTATCACACACCATTGACAGCTTTATTTAAAACGGGTTGAGATTTAAATAACAGGGGGGGAGAAAACCACCACTGCCTCAGTGCTCTCTCTCTCTCTCTCTGTCTCTCTCTCTCTGTCTCTCTGCAATGGCAAAAGAGCTGTGATGACTGTTTCTTGTTGTTTTGCGAGAGTTGCTGACACCGGTATGATGCAGTAATTATTGTTTCAGCTAAAAGTTATTGCTGTAATTTTCCTTTCCAAGATCCCAATCAATTCTCCTCCCTCGCTCTCGCTCGCTCGCTCGCTCATTCTCATGGGCACGCTTGAAAAGCGTTATCCGCAAACAGGCCCTTGACGGATCGGGCCGCTAAGACAGCCTCTCAGACGATCAGCCTCGTCTGTGCCTTGCACAGATAGTTTTATATGCTGATGTGAATTACATTGTCAGGGCCAGTCAGCTCCCTGCTTGCAGTGCAGTTAACGAGAATCAGTGAGATGGGAGGGGGCGGGGGGGGGGGGGGGGGGCGGGGTTGCTCGGAATCACTGCCACTGTCTGTCTGGGTCTGTCTGTCTGTGTGTGTGTGTGTGTGTGTGTGTCTGTCTGTAATGTTTTGCTGATGCTGCTACCATGGTAATTTTGCACAGCAATTTTGCAGTTTTCCATATAGTTTTTATTTGTTTTGCTTTACCATAAATCTCTGTGCTTTACAATGCTTACCTAAGCTTTACCGTGCTTTTACTAAGCTTTATTACACTTTGCTGTGCTTTTACTTTGGGAACTTTTACAAGGGTGCCCAGACCAATCAATCAATCAATCTATCTATCTATTTATCTATCTGTCTGCATACCAGCTATCCGCTTCAACACTACGCTGTAACTTTTCAATACAGTCTCAAAAGAAAATATCTTGCAACACTGTTGAAATATCAATTTCTGTTGAGAAGAGTTTTCACAAAACAGTACATACGTCCGTAGCCGCATGAACTAATAACTACATCAGCGTGAAATGGGAGCAACTGGCATTTCAAAGACAGGAGGCTGTGTGGATGCACCGTGCTTTTGGGCACGGCGGTGTACTAGAATCTCATTTACATTTTTTTTTTTTTCTTTTTTTTAAAAAACATCAAGGTTGTTGCGACTTTGCTGGAGAGATGAAACGAGACAGCGGGAGGAGGGGGGGGGGGGGGGGGGGTGCATCATTGTAATCGCTCTCCCTGCTCTTGCTGCTGTGACTATAAAACACTATGACCTACAGACAGGAGAACCGCTAAGGGCCAGGCCCCACAGAACGTCTCTCACTAGCCTTGCCGCTCGATCCCGTGGCTGACAGACACACAGCGCAGTGCAAGACCTCCAACACAGAAATCTGGGGTCGTTCTGACGGCTCTGCGTTTAGGTGATGTGTTTACCAACAGTGTGGTTCAGAGCTGGCACAGTGGAGCAGAGAAACAGAAAGGGAAGCTCTTATACTCTCTGAACAGCCTCCCTCTGCTCTGAGCTGGTGGAGCAGAGAAAGAGAAAGAGAAAGGGAGGCTCTTATACTCTCTGAACAGCCTCCCTCTGTTCTGAGCTGGTGGAGCAGAAAAACAGAAAGGGAGGCTCTTATAGTCTCTGAACAGCCTCCCTCTGCTCTGTGCTGGTGGAGCAGAGAAAGAGAAAAGGAAGCTCTTATACTCCCCGAACAGCCTCCCTCTGCTCTGAGCTGGTGGAGCAGAGAAAGAGAAAGAGAAAGGGAGGCTCTTATACTCTCTGAACAGCCTCCCTCTGTTCTGAGCTGGTGGAGCAGAAAAACAGAAAGGGAGGCTCTTATAGTCTCTGAACAGCCTCCCTCTGCTCTGTGCTGGTGGAGCAGAGAAAGAGAAAAGGAAGCTCTTATACTCTCTGAACAGCCTCCCTCTGTTCTGAGCTGGTGGAGCAGAGAAAGAGAAACGAAGGCTCTTATAGTCTTTGAACAGCCTCCCTCTGCTCTGTGCTGGTGGAGCAGAGAAAGAGGAAAGAGAGTATTTCACAGTAATTTAGGTCTGCTTTACATCACCTTACTACACTTATAAAGTCACACACAGACTTGCGGGCGCACACACACACACACACACACACACGCACACACTTACTGTCAACACAGCGCCTTCAGCGAAAGAGCCTTTCAGATCGCTGACAGTTTAAACAGATTGCTTCCATTACGCTGTACAAGAAACTCATTCTGCGCAGATGAAGGCCCCATAAATTCTACAAATGCGACACTAACAAGGGCGCGAGACGCACTGCTAATGATGTCACACCTGCACAGTGCTGCAGAGTAGCAAATCAGACCACGCCTGGACTCTACTGGGATTGCCATTACTTGGCTTTAAATACAGTAGGACTTCAAATGGTACTTTTGAAAAAAAAAACTACACTTTTTATTCCATTTTTAAATAACATGCATGCAATCTTATAACGCAAACATATTCTCCGTACATAACTATAACAGTCATACATGTAGAAATCTGAACCCACAACCCGTATATTTAATTATTATTATTTATTTCTTAGCAGACGCCCTTATCCAGGGAGACTTACAATTGTGACAAGATATCACATAATTTTTGACATACAATTACATTATTTTTACATACAATTGTCCATTTATACAGTTGGGTTTTTACTGGAGCAATCTAGGTAAAGTACCTTGCTCAAGGGTACAGCAGCAGTGTCCACCACCTGGGATCGAACCCACGACCCTCCGGTCAAGAGTCCAGAGCCCTAACCACTACTCCACACTGTGCTTCGACGCTAGCGTGCTGAGCCAAGCTGCTTTCCAAGTCAAACATCTGAGATCAAAATATCAGCAGCCTTAAATTAGACATAACAGCCCCTCACCCTGACCCCCCCAGCTGAGCCAAAACTTGAACCCCCCCCCACAGCGAGGCGAAGCTGCTCCCGCTTCTCAGATTCCCGTCACTCTAACACACTGCTGATGTGGGCTGTGTAGAAACTCATAGTGATTCCCTATCCTTTTATTAGCACTGGTCACACTATAGCAGTGCCCACTTCCTTTTAAAGGGGTGCCACATACTTCTTATAAAAAGCAGCGACAGCTACAGGGAATCTAATCTGCTCGCTGAGTACAGAGAATTCAAAAACGCTATCCGACGAAGGCGGAAGGCGAAATGTTCTGCGTGTGTGTGTGTGTCATTCATATACGCACATTTCCGTATGCTGCTTCGTGCTTGATCCAGTCTCTGCCTCACAGCCAGCAGAATCTATTACTGAATAAGCGAAGGGGCAATTCCTTCTTAATCTTGCAGTTCATGTGCATTTGTATTACAGGGGCTGCAAATGCGTTTCGAAATCTAGGCTTATTATCTGCGTTCATCAGAGAAAGAAAGTAACCAAGAACTGGAAGGCGAACAAGAGCCAAAAAGCTTGGGGGGGGGGGGGGGGCGGGATGGGGGAGCCTCTCTGAGACTTCAAGTCAAAATCAATTCAGATTTCAGAAGGCTCTGGAGAAACTAACCCAGCTTGACAGAGTGCCAGAGATCAATCTGAAGATCTCAATGTTTATACATTTATTTTTCGTTCTTTAAGGCCAGTCACTTCATTCAGCCCCTGTGAAGCAGTGACACACTGACTGTAGCCAAGAATTTAAAAGCCTTTTCTTCCCTGGCGTTTGATTAACAAGCTTACACAAGTCGCTCTGTCGTTTTGCGCCGCGCTGTAGATTCTATAGGTCGATCAGTCTGCTGTCAACCACCCACACTATAGATGAACTTCCTGTGCAGCAGGTATTAGGACCCCCCAGCCTGTGTGTGTGTGTGAAGGTATCTGTCCGCGTGCGTCTGCATCTTCGTGTGTTTCTGTGTGTATGTGTGTGTGAGTGCCTGTGTGTGTGTGTGTTTGAGTATAAATATATGTCTGTTTGTGTGAGAGAGTGTTTGTGTGTGTTTGTGCGTGTGTGAAAGAGAGAGAGTGTGGGTGTGAGAATGTCTGTGTGTCTGTGAGTATGTGCGTGAGAGTTTGTGTGTGTCTGTGAGTGTGCGTGTGAGAGAGAGAGTGTGTGTGTGGGTGAGTGTATCAAACTGTCAAATCTGACAGCTGTCAGTCAGCACTGCCTACGCCGCACAGGCTGGAGAGAGAACTGGGGAGGAATTCACCCTTAACAGGGCGGACGGAATGCCTTTCAAATCCGTCCAGGAATCCATCAGGAATGAGTTACTGTCCCGGAGTGGGAGCTGTTCTGCAGAGCCAGGGAAGGGAATGTGCAGGGGTGTGGAATCCAACGTTTCGGAATTCAACTGGGAGCAGGGAGCAGGGAGCAAGGAGCTGGAATGGAAACAGTTTAATACCAGGGAGGGGGGAATGAATGTGTGGGGGTGGGGGGGAAGGATTAATCTTAAAATAAAAAAATAAAAAAAAACACATTCTGAAACTCCCTCCCTGAATCTAACAGGAGACAAGTTACTGTGCTTGAATGGAGACAGTTCGATCTGTCGGAGGGGAGGAGAGGCAGAGAGAAAGTGTGTATTCCTAAATTTAACAAAACAAGAAAATGCTTGCCAACCCCCAAGTGAATCAGGTAAAAAGAGAAAGAACTGCTGCCCACAGAATGGGAACGGATCCTAAATTTAACAAGAGAAAACTTTCCAGAACCCCTCTTACACTCGAACAGGAAGCTGCCCTTGAATGGAGATGTTTCAGTCTATAGGCTGGGTGCATTGAAGGCATGGGCGTATAACTTACAGCAAAAAAACGAATGCATAAATGATAATAAAATGTATTACCAGGTTAGTTTACCACAGTAAAAGCACAGCAAAGTGTAATGAAGCACAGGAAAGCATAGGGAAGCATTGCAAAGCACAGAGAGGTGTGGTAAAGCATAGGGAAGCATTGTAAAGCACAGAGAGGTGTGGTAAAGCATAGGGAAGCATTGTAAAGCACAGAGAGGTCTGGTAAAGCATAGCGAAGCATTGTAAAGCACAGAGAGGTATGGCAAAGCACAGGGAAGCATTGTTAAGCACAGAGAGGTCTGGTAAAGCATAGGCAAGCATTGTAAAGCACAGAGAGGTCTGGTAAAGCATAGCGAAGCATTGTAAAGCACAGAGAGGTATGGCAAAGCACAGGGAAGCATTGTTAAGCACAGAGAGGTCTGGTAAAGCATAGGCAAGCATTGTAAAGCACAGAGAGGTATGGTAAAGCATAGGGGAGCATTGTAAAGCACAGAGAGGTCTGGTAAAGCATAGGGAAAGCATTGTAAAGCACAGAGAGGTGTGGTAAAGCATAGGGAAGCATTGTAAAGCACAGAGAGGTCTGGTAAAGCATAGGGAAGCATTGTAAAGCACAGAGAGGTCTGGTAAAGCATAGGGAAGCATTGTAAAGCACAGAGAGGTATGGCTTAACCTTATTAAAAAAATAATAAAACATTAAAAATAATCAAATCCTTTAAAAATTCTGTAAAGCCGAGAAGCTGCACAAAGCGAAAGTATTAGAAAAGAAGCAACAGAATAAACAAAAAACAAACAAAGCCTTCTTGATGAAAACAACAGCCGTCGAATAACTAAGCAAACCCGAGAACTTTAACTACTTACACTGCCCCTCCACTCCCCTCCACTCCCCTCCACTCTCCCCAGCCCTCCACTGCCTTCTCCCCTCTCCCCAGCCCACAACTCCTCTCCCCAGCCCCCATCTCTATTCTCCCTTCTCCCCAGCCCCTCACTCCTCTCCCCTCACTAGCCCCCTCTCCCCACTTCTCTCCCCAGCCCCCCACTCCCTTCTCCCCTCTCTCTTCTCCCTAGCCCCCCACTCCTCTCCCCAGCCCCCCCTCCCTTCTCCCCTCACCAGCCCCCTCTCCCTTCTCCCTCTCTCCAGCCCCCCACTCCCTTCTCCCTTCTCCCCAGCCCCCAACTCCTCTCCCCTCACCAGCCCCCTCTCCCCTCTCCCCTCTCCCCTCTCCCCTCTCCAGCTCCCTCTCCCAGCCCCCTCTCCCCTGCTCCCCAGCTCCCCAGCATCGCAGCCCCTACTCCTTTCCTAACCCACTGAGCTGGCTTAACACAGGGCTACCACGCTGTGACTGTTTTCAGTCACCGGCCCTCTAACTAATCCCACCAGCCCACCTATTATTATTAACACAATGACACAACCCAGGCAGAAGAAGCCCTCTTCTGTGTTTTCACGCCCAATAGATTCACTAAACACAGGATTAAGAGCGTCTCTCCAGAGACAACAGCATTCTTCAGTTGCCTGGGTCCTGTCAAGCGCTGTCAGATTTGCACTCACGCACACGCTGACAGGTGGCATTATACCTGGCCGTTGACAGGTGTAATGTCGGGGTCAAGCCTTGTCTGACAGGTTGGGGGGGGGGGGGCGGGTCTATCAAACAAAGACTGTCGGTGACTGATTGACAGCTCATTTCGAGAGTAAATAAAGGAAAAGAAAAAAACAAGGGCTGACATTGTTCAGCCGTGTCAGTTAAAGATTCGGCACAAACACCTGCCACACGTAGCACACACGTTTGCGTGACTGGACTGTCCCTTTCCCTCACAAAGCTGCTTTCCCCCATTTGCATTCTGCGATATACAGCACTGTGCAAATGTATCAGAACACCTCCCGATCTGCCATCGATACCCTTCATATACCCGCCTGCATGAAAACCTCTGGGTGTGAGAATTTCAATCTCCGCTCAGTAATCAGTGATATAGAAACACACTCGTGTGTGAAAATGTCCGACCGCTTTGTGCTTTAATCAGGCGTCTTAAACAACTTCTAAAAAGTCTCCGGCGTTTTACCATGTGTGGCTCTGTGTTCCTTTTCTCGTGACTATTTTAAATGAATCGCACGTGTGGTCTGTTAAAATCATCCATTAAATGAGACAATCGCTCACTTGCCTGTTTTGGAGTTTCATCTCCAGCGGTTTGATTTCAGACGCACAGCAAATCAGAACTACAGAAGCGATGGGGTGTTCTAATACACGGACACGCTGCTGTATCTATAAAAGCTGCATCTCCCTGAACACAATTCCTTTTTCTAAAAGGGATTAGAAGTGACAACTAAAAAATAGTAAAAGCTATGAAAATAAATCAAGCAGACAAATGTTTCAGCTTCATAGTTTAAGACTGAGGAGTGTCTGAATCTTTGCATGGGCCAGTTACATTTATCACTGAACAAATTACAACCCCAGCATTGGTACTCCAAATTGTAAAACAGCACATCAGGAACAAAATAATACCAAATAAAAATAAAAAACAACTTCTCCTAATATTGCACATTAACAAAAGACACTGGAAGACTTTTTGTCCTGAATGCAAGGATGGAAATAAGACTCCCATTGCATAGCAGTTTGAATCATTCCTAGTTTAACTACGGAGTTTAATCAGACACACCTGAGCTTGTTACCTGTACACACTGCGGCTCATCAAGCTGGTAGTAAAACCTGGACTCTCTCCCAGTACATATTTCCACATTTCCTCCTCTCCTGTCTGTGCAAATCCCACCCCGCTGTTCCCTGCCGTAAATCATCCAGGATTTAAAAAGCAGAATACTTACAATAAAATATAATAGAATGTAATCATTTTCCGAGCTGCCACTAAGCTTTATTGCTCCGACGTCTCCTCTAGATTTATAAATCGCCAGCGCTGCACTGGAGGACTGATTTATAAAGCGTAACTTCTTTTCTCGTGAATTATGAATCTCGCTTACTGTGCCCTAGTCATTAATATGGTGATACCCTGGTTAATGCACTTTAAATATTGTTTGCTTCATAATTCTACAAAAAACAAACAAACACTCAAACCAGATCGTTTAATATGTGTAGGGGGAGGGGGGCTGTTCAGAGAGTGTAAGAGCCTCCCTTTCTCTTTCTCTGCTCCACCAGCACAGAGCAGAGGGAGGCTGTTCAGAGAGTGTAAGAGCCTCCCTTTCTGTTTCTCTGCTCCACCAGCACAGAGCAGAGGGGGGCTGTTCAGAGAGTGTAAGAGCCTCCCTTTCTGTTTCTCTGCTCCACCAGCACAGAGCAGAGGGAGGCTGTTCAGAGAGTGTAAGAGCCTCCCTTTCTCTTTCTCTGCTCCACCAGCACAGAGCACAGGGAGGCCGTTCAGAGAGTGTAAGAGCCTCCCTTTCTCTTTCTCTGCTCCACCAGCACAGAGCAGAGGGAGGCCGTTCAGAGAGTGTAAGAGCCTCCCTTTCTGTCTCTCTGCTCCACCAGCACAGAGCAGAGGGAGGCTGTTCAGAGAGTGTAAGAGCCTCCCTTTCTGTTTCTCTGCTCCACCAGCACAGAGCAGAGGGAGGCTGTTCAGAGAGTGTAAGAGCCTCCCTTTCTCTTTCTCTGCTCCACCAGCACAGAGCAGAGGGAGTCTGTTCAGAGAGTGTAAGAGCCTCCCTTTCTGTTCCTCTGCTCCACCAGCACAGAGCAGAGGGAGGCTGTTCAGAGAGTGTAAGAGCCTCCCTTTCTGTTTCTCTGCTCCACCAGCACAGAGCAGAGGGGGGCTGTTCAGAGAGTGTAAGAGCCTCCCTTTCTGTTTCTCTGCTCCACCAGCACAGAGCAGAGGGAGGCTGTTCAGAGAGTGTAAGAGCCTCCCTTTCTCTTTCTCTGCTCCACCAGCACAGAGCAGAGGGAGGCTGTTCAGAGAGTGTAAGAGCCTCCCTTTCTGTCTCTCTGCTCCACCAGCACAGAGCAGAGGGAGGCTGTTCAGAGAGTGTAAGAGCCTCCCTTTCTGTCTCTCTGCTCCACCAGCACAGAGCAGAGGGAGGCTGTTCAGAGAGTGTAAGAGCCTCCCTTTCTGTTCCTCTGCTCCACCAGCACAGAGCAGAGGGAGGCTGTTCAGAGAGTGTAAGAGCCTCCCTTTCTCTTTCTCTGCTCCACCAGCACAGAGCAGAGGGAGGCTGTTCAGAGAGTGTAAGAGCCTCCCTTTCTCTTTCTCTGCTCCACCAGCACAGAGCAGAGGGAGGCCGTTCAGAGAGTGTAAGAGCCTCCCTTTCTGTTCCTCTGCTCCACCAGCACAGAGCAGAGGGAGGCTGTTCAGAGAGTGTAAGAGCCTCCCTTTCTCTTTCTCTGCTCCACCAGCACAGAGCAGAGGGAGGCTGTCCAGAGAGTATAAGAGCCTCCCTTTCTCTTTCTCTGCTCCACCAGCACAGAGCAGAGGGAGGCTGTTCAGAGAGTGTAAGAGCCTCCCTTTCTGTTTCTCTGCTCCACCAGCACAGAGCAGAGGGAGGCTGTTCAGAGAGTGTAAGAGCCTCCCTTTCTGTTCCTCTGCTCCACCAGCACAGAGCAGAGGGAGGCTGTTCAGAGAGTGTAAGAGCCTCCCTTTCTGTTCCTCTGCTCCACCAGCACAGAGCAGAGGGAGGCTGTTCAGAGAGCGTAACAGCCTCCTTTCTCTTTACTTGTGTTTGGTTAGCTGTTCAGTGAAACTAAAAGCATCTCATGTGTAGCAATACTAAAGCTTTATTAGGATATGTTTGTTTTTATTTGAGAAAGTTAAACCATCTAAAACTGCTTTTATATATATATATATAACTTCAGTGTACAAAATGAAGGCATATAAAATATATATATATATATATATTTTTTTTTTTAATGTACAAGATTACAAAATATTTTATATTCTGGACGTTTTGGGCAAAAGCCCTTCTTCAGCTGTTTAAAAAGAAAATATTAATAACAATAACAAGTTTACTGCACTGCATTTACTTTTCTTTTTAAACAGCTGAAGGGCTTTTGCCCAAAACGTCCAAAATATAAAATATTTTTTAATCTTTTAAACCTTTTGTGTACATTTTTTAAAAAAACATTTCTTTCATCCATATATATATATATATATATATATATATATCACACACACACTATCAATATCAGGGTTCTAGTGCTGTATATTATAAAGACATTTCAGAGGGCTGGATCGCATCAATATCAGGGTCTAGTGCTGTATATTATAAAGACATTTCAGAGGGCTGGATCGCATCAATATCAGGTTCTAGTGCTGTATATTATAAAGACATTTCAGAGGGCTGGATCGCATCAATATCAGGGTCTAGTGCTGTATATTATAAAGACATTTCAGAGGGCTGGATCGCATCAATATCAGGGTCTAGTGCTGTATATTATAAAGACATTTCAGAGGGCTGGATCGCATCAATATCAGGGTCTAGCGCTGTATATTATAAAGACATTTCAGAGGGCTGGATCGCATCAATATCAGGGTCTAGTGCTGTATATTTTAAAGACATTTCAGAGTGCTGGATCGCATCAATATCAGGGTCTAGTGCTACATATTATAAAGACATTTCAGAGGGCTGGATCGCATCAATATCAGGGTCTAGTGCTGTATATTATAAAGACATTTCAGAGGGCTGGATCGCATCAATATCAGGGTCTAGTGCTGTATATTATAAAGACATTTCAGAGGGCTGGATCACATCAATATCAGGGTCTAGTGCTATATATTATAAAGACATTTCAGAGGGCTGGATCGCATCAATATCAGGGTCTAGTGCTGTATATTATAAAGACATTTCAGAGGGCTGGATCGCATCAATATCAGGGTCTAGTGCTGTATATTTTAAAGACATTTCAGAGTGCTGGATCGCATCAATATCAGGGTCTAGTGCTACATATTATAAAGACATTTCAGAGGGCTGGATTGCATCAATATCAGGGTCTAGTGCTACATATTATAAAGACATTTCAGAGGGCTGGATCACATCAATATCAGGGTCTAGTGCTGTATATTATAAAGACATTTCAGAGGGCTGGATCGCATCAATATCAGGGTCTAGCGCTGTATATTATAAAGACATTTCAGAGGGCTGGATCTCATCAGTATCAGGGTCTAGTGCTATATATTATAAAGACATTTCAGAGGGCTGGATCGCATCAATATCAGGGTCTAGTGCTACATATTATAAAGACATTTCAGAGGGCTGGATCACATCAATATCAGGGTCTGCTACATATTATAAAGACATTTCAGAGGGCAGGATCGCATCAATATCAGGGTCTAGTGCTGTATATTATAAAGACATTTCAGAGGGCTGGATCGCATCAATATCAGGGTCTAGTGCTACATATTATAAAGACATTTCAGAGGGCTGGATCGCATCAATATCAGGGTCTAGTGCTGTATATTATAAAGGCATTTCAGAGGGCTGGATCGCATCAATATCAGGGTCTAGTGCTGTATATTATAAAGACATTTCAGAGGGCTGGATCACATCAATATCAGGGTCTAGTGCTGTATATTATAAAGACATTTCAGAGGGCTGGATCGTATCAATATCAGGGTCTAGTGCTGTATATTATAAAGACATTTCAGAGGGCTGGATCGCATCAATATCAGGGTCTAGCGCTGTATATTATAAAGACATTTCAGAGGGCTGGATCGTATCAATATCAGGGTCTAGTGCTGTATATTATAAAGACATTTCAGAGGGCTGGATCGCATCAATATCAGGGTCTAGCGCTGTATATTATAAAGGCATTTCAGAGGGCTGGATCGCATCAATATCAGGGTCTAGTGCTATATATTATAAAGACATTTCAGAGGGCTGTATCTCATCAATATCAGGGTCTAGTGCTGTATATTATAAAGATATTTCGATGGCTGAAATCAGGGTCGGATATGTATTATGAACTCGAAATGTGATGCTGCTCGTGAGTTGAGTTTTCTCCAGTTCCACCGTCTGCTTGGACCAGCGGAAGCTGAACTGTTAACATGTTCCATTAACAGCTTCTGGCACTAACCTAAACTGAGCACTGCTGAAAAACACAACTACAGTCAGCTGAAATCAATCAGCAGGCAACTGACTGGCTGCTGGAGAGCAGGAGAGATGGGATTGAAACCAGATAGCCTGTGCAGGGAAAAGAAATACAATACAATAAAAAAAAAAAGAATAAAATAAAATAAAATAAAATAAAAAGCGGCTGCGTTTGTTTGACAGTAGTGTTTCTAAAAGTCAGCCTGCTTGCATTCTTCATTCTCTGGGAACTCTGGGAATGTAAAAGACCACCCCCCACCCCCCCCCCATGGAACACTGAAGACAATGCCTGACCCTGGACTGACCTCGCTGAGCTCCACCAATCAGTAGTGCCACGTTTCCATTCGCCACCGGGACCGACTGGAAAGCGATTTGAACCCGGGCTGGCTCATTTATATCAGCAGCAGATCTGAGATCGACTGTTGTCAGTCTGTCAGCCAGCTCCAATTAGGATTGCAGGCTGGCAGGACTCGATCTCTTTAACACTGATGCAAAAGCGCTGGGTTTTAAATCTCTGACTGCAGGAAAAAAAAAAAAAAAAAAATGTAGGCTGAATGCGAAGGTTCTGAACAGGGTTCGGGGGTCAATTCCTGGTTTAAAATCAATTCCCACTCCCTTTTAATCAATTCCAACACACCACTGGCAGCATTCTGTCCAAATGAGCCTCTCTCACAGCAGCAGCAAATGACTTGCATTGAAGTCGCTGTTTGCGAGTCAATTAAAAACAGCTTCAAAATGAAAGCAGCTGAACAATTGTTAGGTCTCTAAAATTCCAGTTCCAGTTCCTTTGAAGGAATCAGAATTGGGAACTGGTTTTAAAAAGGAATTGGAAATGGAACTGGAACTGAAAAAAAAACGGAATTGATCTCAACCCTTAACTTTGTTCTTTTTAAATAATAAATAATATAAGTATGGAAATTTGATCTACAATCTGTTATGGTGTTGCACCTCTGCTTGCACCAGTGGTGAGTTTATTTATAAACACAAAAAAAGGGATGCAGTCTCTTTATTATTATTATTATTTATTTCTTAGCAGACGCCCTTATCCAGGGCGACTTACAATTGTTACAAGATATCACATTATTTTTACATACAATTACCCATTTATACAGTTGGGTTTTTACTGGAGCAATATAGGTAAAGTACCTTGCTCAAGGGTACAACAGCAGTGTCCTCGACCGGGGATTGAACCCACGACCCTCCAGTCAAGAGCCCAGAGCCTTAACCACTACTCCACACTGCTGCCCAATCTTATTATATATCCAGATTGTGACAGTGCATGGTAGGGAATGCCCCAACCAAGTTTCATTACAATGGGGTAAGTACAGCATGCGAGCGGCACGCCTCTATTCCTATCCTTAGGTGATCAAACACCATTCCACAGTCTGACAAACCCATGATTAACAACGAATCATGAAGAAGAAACGCGACCACCACCGCATACGACTACGACTCCTACACATGCACTAATATCGTTATTACTGATTTATTTGGCAGACGTCTTTATCCCAGGCGACTCACAGGTGTTCCAGGGCAGCACAGGGTTACAATGCAAGCTTCATATTTAAACACAGTGTAGTTTACAGTAAGTGCAAATAATAATAATACTACTAGAATACACTATGAACTAGGATGCAGCCAGTTAGGATCACAGCAAGTTATATCTACAGTGACATGTTAGCAGTGCGATAGTGCAAGGATAGCGCATCAGCTGAGGATCCAGTAACGTGGTGCTGAGGTCAGGCGAGTCCAGAGCAGAGCAGGAGGGGCGGATCAGGAGATCTACAAGTGCAGAGTAAACAGCTGCGAGCTGTTATAACGAATCCTACTTTATTTTGATTGCCTTGCCTCACGGGAGACAGACAGTTTCCACTGAATCATCCTTATTAATTATGAGACGGCAGCCGAGTTTAAATGAAAGACATTCCTGCGCTCCTCTCCCGGTCGTCCCCTCTGGCAGGAGAGAGGTGAGGGGCTCTGGGTAAACAGCGAGGATCATGGGAAATACTCCTGACAGCAAAGTCTGCACCAGCTCTCCAATACGATAAGCAAGTCTTTAAGAAGGAAGAACTCAGTCCCTCAACTGCCTCTCTCCCAGTCCCTCAGCTATAACCACTAGACACCACTGCGTCCCTCTCTCCCAGTCCCTCAGCTATAACCACTAAACCACATTGTGTCCCTCTCTCCCAGTCTCTCAGATCTAACCACTAGACCCCACTGCGTCCCTCTCTCCCAGTTCCACAGATATAACCACTAGACCACCCTGCTTCCCTCTCTCCCAGTCCCTCAGCTATAACCACTAGACCACCCTGCTTCCCTCTCTCCCAGTCCCTCAGCTATAACCACTACACCACACTCTGTCCCTCTCTCCATGTCCCTCAGCTATAACCACTAGACCACAATGCCTCCCTCCCAGTCCATCAGCTGTAACCACTTGGCCACACTGTCTTCCAATCCACCAAACTGTACTGTAGTTTTTCTTTAACAGAAAGAAATGAAGGAGATGGAAAGAACGAGAACGAGAGAAAGAAAGAGAAAGAAAGAAAGAAAGAAAGAAAGAAAGAAAGAAAGAAAGAAAGAACAAACTGGATGACTTGGCCGCAGAGCGCCGCCACAAATTAAAAAGTGCAGACAAGGCCTCGCTGTGTCAGGCTCCCCCCCTCCCCGCTCCCCCCCTCCAGCCGTCACACAGCGAGGGTTTTTAATCATGTCCAAATGATTTATTTAAACGTCAAAGTTGTGTCACCTCACTTCCCTTCATTTTTCAAATTGTTTGTGTTTTTTCAGGATGATAAATTTATCTTCAGACAGCCTCAATATGACTAATTAACTTTGAAATATAAGAACCAGATGTGCGAGAGAGGGAATATTCTGTACAGCAGCCAGGAAAGCTCTCTCTCCCTCTCCCTCTGAACCGCTGGCAGCCAGCAGGACAATCGAGGTGTAAACACTTGGAAAATTATTCAGCTCTCACTAGTAGACTCTCATAGTTTTTTTTCAAAACAGACTTTCCCCCATTTTCTAAGGAATCAGTACCTCTTCTGAAGCTTATTTCAAACCTGGTTATCAGCAGACTTATACCCCTCACCCTTCCTCCCCACCCTCCTCAAATCCTGATGAAAGTTCAACTACCCAATGATGAGCGGAGCAGGGAAAACTGTCCCGATTAAAAAAAAGGTACAAACCTTTTAAAAACTTTATCAACTAAAACATTCAACTACATAATGATGGTGGGAGCATCAACAACATGGTGGTACTTAACCTTTTAATGCCCGAGGGGCATTCTCAACAAGATCGTATCTGAAAAACTAGGCCCTGAAAAAAATAAAAATAAAAACCTATTACGCCCAATTCACAGAGCTTTCATTCACAAACTGTTTTCTAATTCCTGAGCGACAGAGAATAGAACGAGCGATCCAGAGGAGAAAGAGAAAACATTTCCTTCTGTCAATCCAGAGAACCACACAAGAGCTCTCTTAACCCATGACTTAATAACGTACTCGCTCTCTTTCTCTCTACATCCTGTAATTCTCTCTTCCCTTTCCTCCCCCCACTCTCTCTCCCTCTATGTTCCCTTCTCTCTCCCTCTCCTCCTCCTCCTCCTCTTTATTTCCCCCTCTCTCTTACCTCTTCTCTATTTCCCCGACTTATCCAGCAAAAAACCCCCAGAAAATTAGTGAAACGAACCGTTTAAAAAAAAAAAAACTGTTCCAAGTGTGTGTGTGTCAGTGTGTGTGTGTGTGTGTGTCAGTGTGTGTGTGTGAGTGTGTGTGTCAGTGTGTGCGCGTGCGTGCGTGCGTCAGTGTGTGTGTGTGTGTGTCAGTGTGTCAGTGTGTGTGTGTGTGTGTGTGTCAGTGCGTGCGTGCATGCGTGTGTGTCAGTGTGCGTGCGTGCGTGCGTGTGTGTGTGTGTGTGTGTCAGTGTGTGTGTGTCAGTGCGTGCGTGCGTGCGTGTGTGTCAGTGTGCGTGCGTGCGTGTGTGTTAGTGTGTGTGTGTGTCGGTGTGTGTGTGTGTGTGTGTGTCGGTGCGTGCGTGTGTGTGTGTGTCAGTGTACGTGCGTGCGTGTGTGCGTGTGTGTCAGTGTGCGTGCGTGCGTGCGTGTGTCAGTGTGTGTGTGTGTCGGTGTGTGTGTGTTTGTGTGTGTGTGTGTCAGTGTGTGTGTGTGTCGGTGTGTGTGTGTCAGTGTGTGTGTGTGTGTGTTTGTGTGTGTCAGTGTGTGTGTGTGTGTCAGTGTGTGTGTGTGTGTGTGTGTCAGTGTGTGTGTGTGTGTCAGTGCGTGCGTGTGTGTCAGTGTGCGTGCGTGCGTGCGTGTGTGTGTGTCAGTGTGTGTGTGTTTGTGTGTGTCGGTGTGTGTGTGTGTGTGTGTGTGTGTGTGTGTGTGTCAGTGTGTTAACCTTTTTTTTTGTTTTTTTGTTGGGCATATTAAAACAACATGGTCCGTCAACGCAGGATCTGTTCAATAACAAATGCTCCACAATCACACAGCAGAGTGTAGGAAACTTTCTTTCTTTTTTTTTCCTTTTAGAAAACTCACAGGTCAGAAATGTACACTTTAAAAAAAAAAAGAAAAAACCCTTAGAAACAATACACCTTTATTTCTTTCTTACTTTAGCCGTCTAAATTAATTTAGAAACGCTTCTGTCGCATGGCTTAATGCCACAATGACGCCCTGGCGTCTGTTACGCTGCCAGCACTCAAACCTGCCTCTGTTACTGAGGCACGCGGGGAGACCTGACTTTCCAATCTGTGCTGCAAGCAAGGCAGTGACATCAGCCCCTTTTCATGTCGCAAGTGGCAAACCGGCAACTCACCACACACATTTAGTTTTTTGCTTTTGGTATAACCGCACATAAAGGGCTTATAATTGGGTACAAACGGTATGATTTAGTTTGTTTGCTTCTGTTTGATATGCTTTGACAGAGATGGAAATATCACTCCTGTTGCACAGCTGTTTCATCCATTCCGGGTTTTATTACGAGCTTGGTTAGCCACAGAATATAGGTAACAAGCTCAGGCGTGTCTTAACTCGTGGTAAAACCGGGAATGGATCAATCTGCTAGGCAACGGGAGTCTTATTTCCATTCCTGTTTCATATCAAATCAATCTTTATTTTATATAGCGCCTTTCATAGTGGACCACCATCACAAAGAGCTTTGCAAGATACAGTAAAAGAACAATGCATAAAATATTAAATAGAGTGAAAAACAATGCAATATAATACATTAAATACAAGGCTAGGGTATGAAAATTCTAAAACATTGTGGATGCGTCTGTCATACAGCATCATAAGAAGATACAGTGAAAGATTAGGAGTAGCAGAGACACAGCAGATAATAACAGATATCAGGCTTAAAGAGCATGGAAAGCAAGAGAGAACAAGCGGGTCTCCCTTATAAAAGTACTAAAAATACAAGCCTTATAAAAGCATGAAAAAGCATAGCTATGCACTGTAAAGCCCAGAGAGCATATATATATATATCATAAAAAAAGGCAAAACACTATGAAAAACGCATAACCATGTATAACCATGGGAAAAGAATTACTAGTTTAACAACAGCTGTTGTTTTCCATATAACTTGTTTCAACATTGCTCAGAAGAAAAAAAGGACAAAGTAATAATAATAATAATGATAATAAATTTGAAATGAGAATTCTTTCTCTCCTCGAGCCCGGTGTTTCGTGACGGCTGTGTCAGCGCTGCAGATGTTCAATAAACTAAAACCTGCTTTTAAAAGTTGATACAGATTCCTCGCAGCTCCAACAGAGCCACAAGGGGCTTTGTGACGGGAGCAGTGAGGTGCCTGTGTGTGTGCGTGTGTGCCTGTGTCTGTGCCTCTGTGTGTGCGTGCGTGCCTGTGTGTGTGTCTGTGCCTCTGTGCGTGCGTGCCTGTGTGTGTTTGTGTCGGTGTCTGTGCCTCTGTGTGTGCCTGTTTGTGCCTGTGTGTGTGTCTGTGCCTCTGTGTGTGTCTGTGCCTGTGCCTCTGTGCGCGCGTGCCTGTATGTCTGTTTGTGTGCGTGTCTGTGCCTCTGTGCGTGCCTGCCTGTGTGTGTTTGTGTGTGTGTCTGTGCCTCTGTGTGTGTCTGTTTGTGTGTGTGTCTGTGCCTGTGCCTCTGTGCGCGCGTGCCTGTGTGTCTGTTTGTGTGTGTGTGAGTGTGTCGTTCCTCTTGAAACATCTTTTATATAAAGCAGGGCCCCTCCAGCACAGGCTGCGCTCTGACACTCTGACAGTTTGCCCTGAGTGACGTCTGATCTGTACAAATTTCAAGACTAATAAATCTACCTGTCAGTGTGCGAGAGCTGAAAGGGCCGCGGGCCGACGGCAAGGCTTTAACACAACTTGTGTTGATGAAAATCTGGAGGCTGGAGAATTATGGCTGTCAAAAACGCCCACATCAAATCTGCAGCTTCTTTTCTTTTCTTTTCTCTCTCTCTCTCTCTCTCTCTCTCTCTCTCTCTCTCTCTCTCTCTCTCTCTCTCTCTCTCTCTCTCTCTCTCTCTCTCTCTCTCTCTCTCTCTCTCTCTCTCTCTCCTCCTTTGTTTCCTTTCCAATTTGGCAATTGGAACACAAGAGTTCTTTCATGGTAGGGCAATATTACTACATCACAGTACCCCGAACACACACACTGCATTTAGCCTATTCTGCTATTTTTTTGTGCCTTGTCTTGTTAAATTAATATTAAAAAGATGCAGTTGTCCCATATAGTTTTGAAATCTTTTTTGTTGTTGTTGTTTGTTTTTTTTTAAAGGAGCACTAACCCAATGTTTTAAAATCCACTTTCAAACCCGTCGTTAGTTTTTATTAACATTATCAATGGGGGCCCCCCCTTTTATTTGCAAATGTTTCAAAATACTACACTGTTTATAAACTGCTGCATCCTGGTACCGCTGCGTCTGTAAGTCACGTGGTCTAGCTGCAGCTGATTGGTGCTTGAATGAAAACACAGGAAGTGATGAGGTACCAGGAAGTAGCTCATCTATATTGTGTTTAATAATGTTAAGGTAAGAAAAATGGATTTTGAAAAACCTTGGTTTAAATTTATTTCAAAATGTGTTTATTTAAACCAGGATAGAACCCTTGCGATACACACCTCATTTCCAAAGGGGGGGAAATGAGGTGTGTTTTTTAAAAAAAGCATTCAAAACAGGACAGTTAAAACAATCCTACAAAACAGAAATACAAAATTAAAACATGAAAAATAAAAACTGTTTCCAGTTTCCAGTTTCCAGTCAGTACTGACAGGATTTCCAACCCTGATCAGATTTAAAATAAATATTTAAATCAGCGATTTTAAAAGATATTGTGAAGAAGAGGCTGTTTTTATGTTCGAAGGCAACGATTTCCAAAAGATGACATATAAAAGGCAGGCTGGCCCATATCAGATCTCTACTTGTCTCTGCTTGAACGAGTTAGCACCCTTTTAGATTTGCAGATGAACAGACAGACAGACAGACAGACAGACAGACAGACAGACAGACAGACTAATATTATGGTTTAGTTGCTACACTCTTTTCTCCGCCTAAAGGTTCTGGGATGATTTGGTAATGCGTCAGTTTATACGAGAAAAGCCAAAGAGAGCTGGGAAAGTTGAAGATTCATTTGAAAGGAGGAGAGCGGTGTGATTAATCCTCTCCGTTCATCAGACGCTGTATTAATCATAAACAATTTGAAAGCTGTGTCACAGTAATCCTCGGCGCAACCACAGGGTTTCACTCAGAGAGGTCCCGGCGAGTTTAAATACTGCTGATTACAGAGCTCGTTACCCGAGGGCAGAGGAAAAGAAAAAAAAAAAAAAGTGTCACATTTAATTAGGTGACGAGACCTTCGGGACAGATCACGAAATTACAGAAATTAAGAAAAACAAAAAGATGTAAAGAACGAATTGTTACTTTATTGTGTTTGGCATTTGTAAAAAAAAAAAAAAATTGTGTGTGTATTATTTTTATCACATTATTTTTACATACAATTACCCATTTATACAGTTGTGATTTTACTGGAGCAATCTAGGTAAAGTACCTTGCTCAAGGGTACAGCAGCAGTGTCCCCCACCTGGGATTGAACCCACGACCCTCCGGTCAAGAGTCCAGAGCCCGAACCACTACTCCACACTGCTGTCCAGTATGTGTGTTTGTGTGTGTGCGTCTATATTTATATATATATATATATTCCAATATTCACAAATCAAAGATCTTATCCACGCATTGAGCAAAGGTTTTTTTTTCTAGTCTACACAGTATACATTAAACAGTAAGGAGCAACTAGGGCTGTGCTGATAGTCATGCTAGTAATCGCCTTTAAGTTGTATTTATCGGCAGGTATTCACTAAATCCATTCATAAACGTGTTGACTTCAAAACAAGACAAGCTGTCCTTCCCTCGCCTTTACAACAACCGAGTACCGATGAATGGCAATTCAGCCTCTGAGCTGTGTTTTAAAAGCCGATTGGAAGCGAATTTTCCTCTGATCCAGGGCGCTGGCATGTTCACTGCCAGAGGTCATGATCCGACAGTGAAAACCATTATATATAAATTCTAAAATAGATACATACAGCAATACTTAAGATGGTACAATTGTGCACACAGTGGCTGAAAGGGATGGGAGATTAGATAGATAGATAGATAGATAGATATTAATTCTCATGCTTTTCACCAATCAACAAAGAAACAGCTGTTGCCCTTTTTTGTTTTTTCTAAACCGTCCGAATGAAAGGACCTTTTATGACAGGACTCCGCCCCGGTCTCTCTCTCTCCTTTTGATCCCTGAACTTCCCGTGAACTCCCAGGACCACCTGGGGCCGGCTTGACCGCATCTCAAATCTCAAAAGACAGAGCTCGTCCTTCAAAAAGCTGCCCAGACTGGCCTGGAGAGATGACTAGGAGTTTGCAATTCAAACCCAGCTCGGATTCCTCTCTCCATGGTGTCAACCCTCCTGCTCCTCTCCCGTTCTCCCGCACCTTCCCAGGAGAAACATGACATGCTTTCCGCAGGGGTCGACCGCTACAGAATCACAGACGTTTTTGTTTTAATATCACGAAGCGTCTTCCGTAACTGCTATTGAACACTCAACAGTGACAAGTTTAAAAACACCAAAAAGAAAACGTCACCAATTCAAATGGAAAGCGTTTCCACTAGAAGTCTTTTTCAATGTCATCTGGTCGAAAACGTTTGGTCAACAAATTCAATTTTTAGTACCAGATATTGTTATAAAATTAGTTTTTCCTTTTATATATATATAAAAAAACAGCTTTTCTTGGTTTATTTTCCTGCACTAAGAGGACAGTTATTTTGCAGTTGACTTTGCTTTCACGCTGTAGTTTACCACATTTTTTAAAAATGCATTTCCATACTGTGGTTTAACTGCACTTCACTGTGCGTTCGCCACTCTGTACCACAGTACAGCTTGTGTAAGGATGTATATATATTTATATATATATAAACTCAGTGGTTACTAACAACAAGAGTTTCACTTCAGTAGCTGCCTTCCCACATGGACCTCGCCTCAGTTCATTGCTCTCTGCAGAATCTCTGTCCTGTGTGATTGATTGCAGACAGATCAGCTGGTCAGTGTAGTGCAAATAGGTCAACCTCACAACAAAAGGACTGGAGAGTTCAATTCAGCTTTGCTAATTGCTGCCTAAAACATGTTCCAAGCCCTCTCCTCTCCCCTCCCCCCTCTCCCCTCTCCTAATTTACCCCCTTTTCTTCCAGCCTGATATATCACTTCAAAATTAATTTATTTTAAAAAACTTTATTTTTCTAATTTTACAAGGTGCAGCAGCAGCTGGTGGCTGTTTTCTCTCTCTCCCTCTCTCTCTCACTCCCCCCACGTAACTATTTTCAGCAGGTAAGAGCCTCACAAACACATTGAAATGCTCCCAAGCTGAGTAATGATGCAGCCGTTATCAAACAGGCTTACCGGCGCTACTGTAGGAGTCTGGCAGCCAAAGAAGGGATGGAAGTAAGACTCCTATTGCACAGCTTTTTACTAACTTGTGGCCATAGCTGCAGAACAAGGCTTGAGATATCAAGCACCTTGTTCATATTTGTAAACCTGTGCATCCTGTTCGCCTGCGGGGGGTGTATCAACTTCAACCTCCGTCTGGATCTCCTGCCTGTCACTCAGCAGCGAATGCACGCACCCACACAGCAGACAGCTACTCTGTCACATTAATCCCCTGTATCTTTCTAAACAAGGGATTTAGGGGAGCTCCCTAATAAAAGCTGAATCTCTAAACAATAATTGTGTGAATATAATAAATTGTTACAGCTGTGTATAAATGGTATTTAAAACAGGATTCATTTATTGGCCTTTTTGGGCAGCAGTGTGGAGTAGTGGTTAGGGCTCTGGACTCTTGACCAGAGGGTCGTGGGTTCAATCCCAGGTGGGGGACACTGCTGCTGTACACTTGAGCAAGGTACTTTACCTAGATTGCTCCAGTAAAAACCCAACTCTATAAATGGGTAATTGTCCCACTGCAGTCAGATATGCGACGGATCGCTTGTATTAAACTTACTTTATAACTCTGTGCTGCCCTGTAACACCAATAGGTCGCCTTGGATAAAAGTGTCTGCCAAATTAATAAATAAATAAATAAATAAATAAATAATAGAAAGTGACTGCCCCCAGGGTGACAAAACAAAACACACAAGCCTGGTAGAAAGTGTGATTGAAGCTCTGTTATGCGAACACACAGGCGACGCTGGGCTATGATATCAATCCTGCCGCTGAAAAGGTTCACAGGGAAGAGCCTGCTGTGCCTGTGCTGCTGCACTCTGCTCAGCACTCCCACCAGAACAAGGGACCCATCACCGAGATCAAAGAGGGAGCCCAGGAACCATAGCATGAGACAGGCAGGTACCCACCTCACTCCCCCCCCCTCCACCCCTCCCCACAGCCAGCCAGCAACTCATTCATCAAACTTGTCGACACTCCCACGCTCCTCTCGATACACTCCGCTTCCAAGCCTCCCTACGTTTGCTGTGTCAGGCCAATGAAACTCAACAGGTGATATCCTAGTTCATATTGTATTTTAGTCACCTGCTTGCACTTATTTTAAAACTACACTGTGTTTAAATATGAAGCTTGCATTGTAACCCTGTGCTGCCCTGGAACACCTGTGAGTCACCTTGGATAAAGACATCTGACAAATCAATCAATAAATAAATAATAATAATTTAAGCAGTTTTTCAGTTATACAATACAAATGTATTTTGATATAACACCCTCTCTTCACGCCATGGCATCCCAGAGCGCTGTACAAAGTTAAAAACGAAACAGGAGACCTCATGTGTATAATACACTCCAGCTACAACCCATTGTATATAAAAAAGCATGTTACAAAAAGTGGATACTTCACTAGCAATCTTCCTATTTGAAAAAGTTCCAGTGGAATCAGATGACAGAAAGTGGTCTAAAGTTTACTTGGGTTTTATCAGCTACGTTTCTATTGGAAAGGGGCTGCACCGACAATGGCTCTTGAAGCTGGGTTTCAGATTTTAGTTTCACACAACAATGAACACAGCAGTACTGGATTAGCACAGCGCTGTTTACCTGTCTCTCTAGTATGCCTCTATATAACCTTTTTGTAACTTTTATTGTGGCATAAGACCTTGAGTTAGCACCGAGAGAAAAGGAGGGAGGGAGGGAGAGAGGGAAAGGAGGAGGCAGGGGTGAGGTCACAGGCAGTGCACGTCCCGAACCCCCCCCCCCGAGTAGGGCGGGGCAGATTGTAATGAATGAGGCGAGCTTCAATCACACAGCGACACTCACTGCTGCTGATCACACAACTTCAATCACTGACTGACTTCAATCATGGGACGCGATGCCCGTCCCTCTCACTGTCAAGGACTGGACACCAGCGGCTCTTCACACACTGACCCCCCCCCCCCCCCCCCACTCTCCCGCATCGACCTGACCCCTGTCCATCAAAGACATGCCCCCCGATTGACCCTGCGCTGACCACAGGAGCCCCCTGCCAGAGATTTACAGCCCCGACGCTGAGGAGGAGCAGACAATCCGACACTTGAAAAGACTTTACAAGAAGTGATTTATTAGCTACAGTCTGCTCTGGTATTTCGCCACCCAGGAGACAGGGGAGAAAGGAGGGGTGGGGAATCTGAACAGATTGATTAACATCAGAGCTAAAGCTGTCTTGAGAGAGGTATGCCCCGACTGGACATTATTATTAGCTTGGTCAATAAATCATTTTTATTAGTAGTAGTTAAAATAATAGTTTTTGGTCTCTTATTTAGGTGCATTTCAGTGTGATTCATTATTATTATTTCTTTAAATCCCTGCTTTAGTTTAACAAGTGCCTGCTGATTGCGATGTGACACAGCTGTCTGAAATGTCTTTGCACAGTATCAGATAGTTCGGATCAGGTGGTTTGTATCAGCTGGCTGGAATCGGATGGAAATTACATCACCGTGGGGTCAGCTGTACTGTTGAATTATTCTTATTAAACTTTATTAAAATATTGCCGAGGGTGCTGCATGACACACCAGCTGGTTTGCACGCCACGCAAGGTCAGTGCGACCCAGGAATCCTGTTGCGTAGCAGTTTCACCCGTTCCAGGTTTTACAACAAGCTTGATTAGCCACAGTGTGTCTAGGTAACAAGCTCAGGTGTGTCTTATTAAACTCCTAGTGAAACCAGGAATGGGTCAAACTTCTGTGCAGTCTAATTTCCATCCCTGTGACGATAACCAGAATTATTACTGCTGGGATTGAAATAAGACTCCTATTGCACAGCAGTTTCACCCTATGAGCTTGATCAGCCACAGTGTGTCTAGGCAACAAGCTCAGGTGGGTCTTATTAAACTCGTAGTGAAACCAGGAAGGCATCAAAGTGCAATGCAATGAGAGTCTTATTTCCATCCCTGGCAATGTGGATGCCAGCTTGAATCGTACAGCTGGATTTGTACATGAAACAGGTGAGAATTAAACACTTGTCGAATTGTGAAAAAAAATAACACAACTTTAAAAATGTGACATTTTGACAGTTTGACCTTTACTCTGAAAACATTATTTTTATTAACGTGAACAGGAATCGGGTTCGATTACTAGGCTCTGGAGTATTAAAACGGCAAAACTTTAAAAGCCTAACGAAAAAAAAAAAAAAAGCCCCATTATTTGCAGCCCCCACCCTAGCTCTCTGCTCCATGTCTAGCACTCCAAAGTCCTGTGTTTGTCTTCCAAGCCAAACATTTAGACGTTTGCACGGCCATAAAAATCAGCGATCTGACAGTCAAGGGTGCTCAAACTCATTTGTCAAGCATTTGCCCTGCTTTTGCCCTCTTCGTTTAAATTCATTACAGACGCTGCCTTCCTGACTGTGGGGCTCTGAAGCGGTGGAGTTTGTGAGTACGTTCCTTCCTCAACGCGGTACAGAGCAGCATATTCAGTTAGGAGGCGCTGGGTAACAGGACAGAGGCGCAGTGCGAGTTTCAGAATGGATTCGAGCGAGGGAGAGTCGGGGGGGGAGGGAGGTGGGGGGGGGGGGGGAGGGAGGTGGGGGGGGGGGGGGAGCTGGTGGGGTCAAATAAGCTTCAACTCTGACGCACGGCGACCCCATATGGGGACAGATATAAAAAAAAACAATTAAAAACTCTTCTAGTCTTTATATATGTATTTATATATCTGGGTTCATGTGGAAGACTAGCAAGCTAATGCCTGAGAGCCTCATATGAGTTAGATGCCATTTCCCCCTCATATAAAAGCAATAGAAAAAAATCGGGCAAACTGAAAAATATATTTATTATGTCCAAAACCTTTTTTCTTTTTTTTTTATTACTATTTTCAGTATTTCATTGTTATTATTTATTTATTTATTTATTTCTTAGCAGATGCCCTTATCCAGGGCGACTTACAATTGTTACAAGATATCACATTATTTTTTACATACAATTACCCATTTATACAGTTGGGTTTTTACTGGAGCAATCTAGGTAAAGTACCTTGCTCAAGGGTACAGCAGCAGGGTCCCCCACCTGGGATTGAACCCACGACCCTCCGGTCAAGAGTCCAGAGCCCTAACCACTACTCCACACTGCTGCCCACATTTCATGCATGAAAGGGTTAAATCAGCTGTCTTACACATCAGCCACGAGGTTCTGTCCTCTTGCGGGGGGGTGGTGGGGTGCAGTAAATCTGCCCTCAATAGCAGTCAGGGCATCCACACTATAAAACACTCCCTGTGTGCAGTGGGACCCTTGGAAAAGTTTGCAGCAGTAAATTATCTGCACAGCAGGTTTGCATTTTTTTTTGTCCATTCCCTTCCCATGCTTATATACTACCGGCTGTCAGGCTCCAGTGGCAGAGCTGTTAATATTGCCGGCCTCTCTGTTTCTCTCGTCATCCAAACAGGAACGAATTCAGCTCATTCTGATGTGGGGTGAAGCGAGCAAAACAGCGTGCGGCCGTCCGAATATATATGTTGATTTATGGGACGCTCTTTAATATACAGTTACTGTGCTTTACTGTGGCTAAAACTGTTTTTTTTTTTTTTTCAAATAGTATTGCCATGCATATCTGTCGTTCACCATGCTTCTTATAAACAAGGGAAGGGTGTCCAAAACTACCTGCAAAACTGAAATACAGAAGAGAAAAATATGAACAGAGAAAGAAAAAACAGCATAATATCAGATATTGCCTATGATGCCTGACTTCTGGGGGGGAAAATAAGAATGAAAAAGAAAGAAAGATAGAAAAAGAAAGAAAGAAAGAAAGACCCCGTATAGTGTCAAGCATTGTAAAGCACAGAGAGGTCTGGTAAAGCATAGGGAAGCATTGTAAAGCACAGAGAGGTCTGGTAAAGCATAGAGAAGCATTGTAAAACACAGGGAGGTCTGGTAAAGCATAGGGAAGCATTGTAAAGCACAGAGAGGTCTGGTAAAGCATAGCCAAGCATTGTAAAGCACAGAGAGGTCTGGTAAAGCATAGGGCAGCATTGTAAAGCACAGAGAGGTCTGGTAAAGCATAGGGCAGCATTGTAAAGCTCAGAGAGGTCTGGTAAAGCATAGGGAAGCATTGTAAAGCACAGGGAAGCATTGTAAAGCACAGAGAGGTCTGGTAAAGCATAGGGAAGCATTGTAAAGCACAGAGAGGTCTGGTAAAGCATAGGGAAGCATGGTAAAGCACAGAGAGGTCTGGTAAAGCATAGGGCAGCATTGTAAAGCACAGAGAGGTCTGGTAAAACATAGGGTAGCATTGTAAAGCACAGAGAGGTCTGGTAAAGCATAGGGAAGCATTGTAAAGCACAGAGAGGTGTGGTAAAGCATAGGGAAGCATGGTAAAGCACAGAGAGGTCTGGTAAAGTATATTAAAAAACAAACCATGACAAATTATGGTAATGCATGGTACACTCATGGGAAAAGCATGGGGGGTGAAAACTGCTGGGAAAATTACTTTGCAAAATGTACCATGGAGAACTTTTATAAGGAAAACAACAGGTTGAAAAATTTGTTACGCGACAACGTGCGGAGAGGCAGAGACCTCCTCAGCTCTCTGCTGTTCCAGGCTGCAGGATAATGAATCACTGGGGTAAGAAATCATAATAAGCTTCGAGTCAGTGACAGATACACTTCGAAAGCTGCCACCATGCTTACCTAACGGTAAGATCAAATGAGTAACAGGGTTACGCTAAGGTCTAATCCAAGTTGTATTAGCGAGGACTGATTTCATTACTAGCCTCAGGTACTGTAGGTGAGGGTTAGGGTTAGTGTTCGTGTGGCTGAGCCTCTCTGAAAGCAGGGAGGCTGAGGGTTAGGGTTAGGGTGTGTGTGACTGAGCCTCTCTGAAAGCAGGGAGGCTGAGGGTTAGGGTTAGGGTGTGTGTGACTGAGCCTCTCTGAAAGCAGGGAGGCTGAGGGTTAGGGTTAGGGTGTGTGTGGCTGAGCCTCTCTGAAAGCAGGGAGGCTGAGGGTTAGGGTTAGGGTGTGTGTGGCTGAGCCTCTCTGAAAGCAGGGAGGCTGAGGGTTAGGGTTAGGGTGTGAGTGACTGAGCCTCTCTGAAAGCAGGGAGGCTGAGGGTTAGGGTTAGGGTGTGTGTGACTGAGCCTCTCTGAAAGCAGGGAGGCTGAGGGTTAGGGTTAGGGTGTGTGTGACTGAGCCTCTCTGAAAGCAGGGAGGCTGATGGTTAGGGTTAGGGTGTGTGTGACTGAGCCTCTCTGAAAGCAGGGAGGCTGATGGTTAGGGTTAGGGTGTGTGTGACTGAGCCTCTCTGAAAGCAGGGAGGCTGAGGGTTAGGGTTAGGGTGTGAGTGACTGAGCCTCTCTGAAAGCAGGGAGGCTGAGGGTTAGGGTTAGGGTGTGTGTGACTGAGCCTCTCTGAAAGCAGGGAGGCTGAGGGTTAGGGTTAGGGTGTGTGTGACTGAGCCTCTCTGAAAGCAGGGAGGCTGAGGGTTAGGGTTAGGGTGTGTGTGGCTGAGCCTCTCTGAAAGCAGGGAGGCTGAGGGTTAGGGTTAGGGTGTGTGTGACTGAGCCTCTCTGAAAGCAGGGAGGCTGAGGGTTAGGGTTAGGGTGTGAGTGACTGAGCCTCTCTGAAAGCAGGGAGGCTGAGGGTTAGGGTTAGGGTGTGTGTGTGTGGCTGAGCCTCTCTGAAAGCAGGGAGGCTGAGGGTTAGGGTTAGGGTGTGTGTGACTGAGCCTCTCTGAAAGCAGGGAGGCTGAGGGTTAGGGTTAGGGTGTGAGTGACTGAGCCTCTCTGAAAGCAGGGAGGCTGAGGGTTAGGGTTAGGGTGTGTGTGACTGAGCCTCTCTGAAAGCAGGGAGGCTGAGGGTTAGGGTTAGGGTGTGTGTGACTGAGCCTCTCTGAAAGCAGGGAGGCTGAGGGTTAGGGTTAGGGTGTGTGTGGCTGAGCCTCTCTGAAAGCAGGGAGGCTGAGGGTTAGGGTTAGGGTGTGTGTGGCTGAGCCTCTCTGAAAGCAGGGAGGCTGAGGGTTAGGGTTAGGGTGTGTGTGACTGAGCCTCTCTGAAAGCAGGGAGGCTGAGGGTTAGGGTTAGGGTGTGAGTGACTGAGCCTCTCTGAAAGCAGGGAGGCTGAGGGTTAGGGTTAGGGTGCGTGTGACTGAGCCTCTCTGAAAGCAGGGAGGCTGAGGGTTAGGGTTAGTGTTCGTGTGGCTGAGCCTCTCTGAAAGCAGGGAGGCTGAGGGTTAGGGTTAGGGTGTGTGTGACTGAGCCTCTCTGAAAGCAGGGAGGCTGAGGATTAGGGTTAGGGTGTGAGTGACTGAGCCTCTCTGAAAGCAGGGAGGCTGAGGGTTAGGGTTAGGGTGTGTGTGACTGAGCCTCTCTGAAAGCAGGGAGGCTGAGGGTTAGGGTTAGGGTGTGTGTGGCTGAGCCTCTCTGAAAGCAGGGAGGCTGAGGGTTAGGGTTAGGGTGTGTGTGACTGAGCCTCTCTGAAAGCAGGGAGGCTGAGGGTTAGGGTTAGGGTGTGTGTGGCTGAGCCTCTCTGAAAGCAGGGAGGCTGAGGGTTAGGGTTAGGGTGTGAGTGACTGAGCCTCTCTGAAAGCAGGGAGGCTGAGGGTTAGGGTTAGGGTGTGTGTGACTGAGCCTCTCTGAAAGCAGGGAGGCTGAGGGTTAGGGTTAGGGTGTGTGTGACTGAGCCTCTCTGAAAGCAGGGAGGCTGGGGGTTAGGGTTAGGGTGTGTGTGACTGAGCCTCTCTGAAAGCAGGGAGGCTGAGGGTTAGGGTTAGTGTTCGTGTGACTGAGCCTCTCTGAAAGCAGGGAGGCTGAGGGTTAGGGTTAGGGTTCGTGTGTGGCTGAGCCTCTCTGAAAGCAGGGAGGCTGAGGGTTAGGGTTAGGGTGTGAGTGACTGAGCCTCTCTGAAAGCAGGGAGGCTGAGGGTTAGGGTTAGGGGGTGTGTTGACTGAGCATCTCTGAAAGCAGGGAGGCTGAAGGTTAGGGTTAGGGTTCGTGTGTGGCTGAGCCTCTCTGAAAGCAGGGAGGCTGAGGGTTAGGGTTAGGGTGTGTGTGGCTGAGCCTCTCTGAAAGCAGGGAGGCTGAGGGTTAGGGTTAGGGTGTGTGTGGCTGAGCCTCTCTGAAAGCAGGGAGGCTGAGGGTTAGGGTTAGGGTGTGTGTGGCTGAGCCTCTCTGAAAGCAGGGAGGCTGAGGGTTAGGGTTAGGGTGTGTGTGACTGAGCCTCTCTGAAAGCAGGGAGGCTGAGGGTTAGGGTTAGGGTGTGAGTGACTGAGCCGCTCTGAAAGCAGGGAGGCTGAGGGTTAGGGTTAGGGTGTGTGTGACTGAGCCTCTCTGAAAGCAGGGAGGCTGAGGGTTAGGGTTAGGGTGTGAGTGACTGAGCCTCTCTGAAAGCAGGGAGGCTGAGGGTTAGGGTTAGGGTGTGAGTGACTGAGCCTCTCTGAAAGCAGGGAGGCTGAGGGTTAGGGTTAGGGTGTGTGTTGACTGAGCCTCTCTGAAAGCAGGGAGGCTGAGGGTTAGGGTTAGGGTTCGTGTGTGGCTGAGCCTCTCTGAAAGCAGGGAGGCTGAGGGTTAGGGTTAGGGTGTGTGTGGCTGAGCCTCTCTGAAAGCAGGGAGGCTGAGGGTTAGGGTTAGGGTGTGTGTGACTGAGCCTCTCTGAAAGCAGGGAGGCTGAAGGTTAGGGTTAGGGTTCGTGTGGCTGAGCCTCTCTGAAAGCAGGGAGGCTGAGGGTTAGGGTTAGGGTGTGTGTGGCTGAGCCTCTCTGAAAGCAGGGAGGCTGAGGGTTAGGGTTAGGGTGTGTGTGACTGAGCCTCTCTGAAAGCAGGGAGGCTTATCTGCAATAAATAAGGAAGGAGATGAGCACATTCCTTTAGAAGTGATTGCTTCTGCTTGAAAGAAACAAAACACAATAAAAAAATAAAATCATAGAGGAATGGAATGCCAGGCTGTGGTTGCTTGCGAGCTGGGGGATTTTTGACCAGTATGAGCTCTTAAATGCGACGGCTGTTTGACTGGTTTCTTACTCATTTAAAAAAAAAAAAAAAAACAGCACCGACGTACAGCTGACCAAAAGTTTTGCAACACACCCCTCTATAGAATCAAGACTTTATACTTTACAAAGTCGAATGAAACCTGCTGAATAATGTTACGTTAACATACTGAATTACACACCGCTGCGTAGTTTTGGCGTATACTTAACGAAAAACTGACGGAAGACTGAAGAAAAAAAAAAACTTTCGAAATCTATCATGAACTACTACTGTACCACTATTATGGCTTCATTTTGTAGTTTCTTTGATCACATGATGTTAAATAAAAAAAATATCTAAAATCAAAGTTCATGCAGTTTTATTTTTGTAATTAAATGTCTCAATGCTAAAATTCTAACCGATGCAAAACTTCCAGCCAGAGCTGCAGAGCAACTAGGAAGAGGAGGAGGATCAATCTATCTGAGATCAGAAGATCACAAAGTTAGTCTGGATTCTCACTTGTGGGAAATGGCTTGAGGACTGTGAGCTAATCCAAACCCAGCTGGGTCAGGGATCTGGAAAAGCGATTAGAGTCTACCGCATGTGTAAAGATAAATGCTTTCCCATCCCTCTCTGTGCTTTACAATGCTTCCCTATGCTTTACCACACCTCTCTGTGCTTTACAATGCTTCCCTATGCTTTACCAGACCTCTCTGTGCTTTACAATGCTTCCCTATGCTTTACCAGACCTCTCTGTGCTTTACAATGCTTCCCTATGCTTTACCAGACCTCTCTGTGCTTTACAATGCTTCCCTATGCTTTACCACACCTCTCTGTGCTTTACAATGCTTCCCTATGCTTTACCAGACCTCTCTGTGCTTTACAATGCTTCCCTATGCTTTACCAGACCTCTCTGTGCTTTACAATGCTTCCCTATGCTTTACCAGACCTCTCTGTGCTTTACAATGCTTCCCTATGCTTTACCAGACCTCTCTGTGCTTTACAATGCTTCCCTATGCTTTACCAGACCTCTCTGTGCTTTACAATGCTTCCCTATGCTTTACCAGACCTCTCTGTGCTTTACAATGCTTCCCTATGCTTTACCAGACCTCTCTGTTCTTTACAATGCTTCCCTATGCTTTATCAGACCTCTCTGTGCTTTACAATGCTTCCCTATGCTTTACCAGACCTCTCTGTGCTTTACAATGCTTCCCTATGCTTTACCACACCTCTCTGTGCTTTACAATGCTTCCCTATGCTTTACCAGACCTCTCTGTGCTTTACAATGCTTCCCTATGCTTTACCAGACCTCTCTGTGCTTTACAATGCTTCCCTATGCTTTACCAGACCTCTCTGTGCTTTATAATGCTGTACCTTACTAGCTTTTCTCTGTAAATGTTTTTTTGGTTTTTTTCACAATAGTAAACTTACATAGGGTGTTTTCTTCCTTCTTTATATATATATATATATATTTTCTTCTAAATGTAAGATGTCTCTTAAGTCTGGCATCATCAAAGGTGATATCATATAATTAGGCCGATTTATTTTCTATGTTACTATTTTTTTCTACATTATTTCAGTTCAGAAAAGCAGGTCTTCCTTAACCTCCTGGGAGAGACAAGGTTATGGTTATGTGTGTGTGTGTGTGTGTGTGCGTGTGCGTGTGCTGTGCGTGTGTTTGTATGTATGAATGTGTGTGTCAATGTAAAAAGCTTAGCAATCAGCTAACCCTGTCCCCTGCCTGCCTGCCTGCCTGCCCGCCCGACAGGGCTATCGATCAGCCTGTCTGATGACCGGGGCTGGTCCATCACTGGCAGGTCTCGGCAGGTGCCTGACAGCTGACAGACATCAAGAACAGCCCTCCCTGTGAACTCCGTCTGACCCCCTAGCTCTGGCCAAAAGTTTAGCATCACATAGAATTTTAGGATTGTGACATAATATTAAAAAAAATAAAAATAAAATAAAATATATATACATGTGTGTATATATATATATATATATATATATATATATATATATTTGAGCTCAAAGAGCCAGCTGCCCAACGTTTCGATATGTTGTACAGATCTTTCTCAAGGGAGCCTGTGTTTGAATCAAAACATTGGAGGTATTTATAGGTTTTTGACGGCATGACAACTACTTGTTATTGTTTATATTCAAATCCATGATTTATTCTTACATTATGTAATGGTGTTCTATATATTGTGACATCATTTTTACTTCTATCTTTAAATCTGTATTCATTCTAATTAACATTACTTTATATAAACTTATATTTATATTATCATGCAATGTTTGCTCTGAGGATCAGTCTTGATTTGGCCTCCCCAGCGCATAGCTGGCTCTTTGAGCTAAAATATATTATATATATATATATATATATATATATATATATATATATATATATATATATATATATAAATTTAGATATTTTATTTGACATCATGTACTCAAAGAAACTACAAAATGATATTGCAAAGAAAGTCTACCAGAAGCCACAATAGTAGTACAGTAGTATTTCATGTTAGATTTCGAAATGTCACATTTTTACATTTGACAGTTTTTTGTTTTTTTTCTGTTAAGCATATGGGGTGTGTAACTCAATATGTTAACGTAACATCATTCAGCAGGTTTCATTCGACTTTACAAAGTACTCTGAAGCACTAGGAGCTTAAGAACATAACATAAGAAAGTTTACAAACGAGAGGCGGCCATTCAGCCCATCTTGCTTGTTTGGTTGTTAGTAGCTTATTGATCCCAGAATCTCATCAAGCAGCTTCTTGAAGGATCCCAGGGTGTCAGCTTCAACAACATTACTGGGGAGTTGGTTCCAGACCCTCACAATTCTCTGTGTAAAAAAAGTGCCTCCTATTTTCTGTTCTGAATGCCCCTTTATCTAATCTCCATTTGTGACCCCTTGTCCTTGTTTTTTTTTTCAGGTCGACATTGTCTATACCTTTTAGGATTTTGAATGCTTGAATCAGATCGCCGTGTAGTCTTCTTTGTTCAAGACTGAACAGATTCAATTCTTTTAGCCTGTCTGCATACGACATGCCTTTTAAACCCGGGATAATTCTGGTTGCTCTTCTTTGCACTCCTTCTAGAGCAGCAATATCCTTTCTGTAACGAGGTGACCAGAACTGAACACAATATTCTAGGTGAGGTCTTACTAATGCATTGTCCACCAGCAAAGAGGGGGCCGGAATCCAAACTGAATCTCCCAGCTCAAGGGCGGGTTCTGCTGGTTCGACAATAACCTCTTGAAGGGTAAAGCCGCGTAAACTGCACTCCATGAAAGCTCCTTCCATCTGCCAGTGCTGACTGCGGACACTTTTATAATCCTCATTCATTCAGGATATCGACAGCCAGCTGACGGCAGCCTAACGATAGAAACACATTCGTAACAGAGTTGCTGTCCGCTCTGTCACCACATTGAGGGCAGGCTGGGATTTACATATGGAAATATTTTGAAAAAAAAAAAAGAGCTGAAAAAAAGTAGGTTTTGGACTCATGATAAATATATTTTTCTTCATTGTTTTAAAATGGGGGAGGGGAATGGCATCTGGCTCATATGAAGCTCTCATGCATTTGCTTCCTAGTCTTCCACATGAACCCAGATTTTATTTATATAAAGACTGGAAGAGGTGTTTTTTTTTTTTTTTTTAAATCTATCCACATATGCAGACCTGTCAGCTCTCCTGTATTTACCGGGAGTCTCCTGTATTTTGGACCCTTCTTCCGGACATCTCCCGGGACAGATTTTCTACCATATTCTACTGTTAAAACCCCTTATGTCAGCAAACCTTTAATGTCTACAAAAGTCATGGCCGGTGCGTGGTTACTGTAATCCCAGTCTGTACCGAGCAGGGTTTAGGACCCAGGGGAGTCCTGTGGCAGGCATGCATTCAGCGCGGGAGGCAAGATCACATAACTTAGCCACGCACCTGCATCCCCCCCCCCCCCTTGATTTTGTATTTTCAAAAGTCATCAGGTATGAGATTTCTGTTTACAAAAGGTCCCATATTTTGAAAACTCAGTGTTGACAGGTATGAATATGAGGTGCATGAAAGGGTTAAGAGGCAAGGGGAATTATATATATATAATTGTGTGGTCCTGTGGTTAAAGAAAAGGGCTTGCAACCAGGAGGTCCCCGGTTCAAATCCCACCTCAGCCACTGACTCACTGTGTGACCCTGAGCAAGTCACTTCACCTCCTTGTGCTCCGTCTTTCAGGTGAGATGTAATTGTAAGTGACTCTGCAGCTGATGCATAGTTCACACACTCTAGTCTCTGTAAGTCGCCTTGGATAAAGGCATCTGCTAAATAAACAAATAATAATATATACATATATATACATATACATATACATATATATATATATATAAAAAGCAGGGCAGCGGTGTGGAGTAGTGGTTAGGGCTCTGGACTCTTGACCGGAGGGACGTGGGTTCGATCCCAGGTGGGGGACACTGCTGCTGTACCCTTGAGCAAGGTACTTTACTTTGATTGCTCCAGTAAAAAAAACAACCAACTGTATAAATGGGTAATTATATGTAAAAAAAATAATGTAATTGTATGTAAAAAATAATGTCATATCTTGTAACAACTGTAAGTCACCCCAGATAAGGGCGTCTGCTAAGAAAAAAAAAATATATATATATATATATATAATACATTATATATATATAAAATTCCCTTATTTTTTTATATATATACACACACACACAAAAAGGTAAAAAGTCATTCAGCTGGATTATTATTATTATTTTAATTTTGTATTTTCAAAGTGGAATTGTTTCATACTTCTCCTAAGTCAGAGCGCTACATGTTGAACTCTTCTGGGGATGCATGCGATATACAATCTTGGCTCTCTCTTAAACTGCAATATTATTTATGGGGCTCAAACTAGGTTTACATTAAAGAGTGCAGACTGCTGTTCATTCAGGTTTCGACACTGAGTAAGTGCTGCAGGAATCCAGTAAGGTCCAGATTTACAAGCAAAGAAACACAATCGCTCAAACCGCGTTTCCTGAAAGGACTTTACTCTCCACTACAACTGCAACTGCAGCAACCACAGCGAGAACGACAACGATCTGAAAACAAAACGCACAGCCCTGCGTCAGCCAAGCAAGAAAAAAAAGAGAGGAAAAAACGCCATCTTGGCACACCAGGCAGGGAGACTTGGGGTTTGATACAGCAAACCTCAAACTAGGTCTCCCGGTGGTCTCCTGGAACCAGCTTTCAAGCCACTGTTCCTGAAAAAGAGTCTTTGTGGTCCCGCAGCTTAACAAATAAAACTGAACACTGGGGCGCTAAACACGGTGAATTCAGATGGTGTTGATTTTTAGCCAACAGTATTATTAATTTTTATTATTATTTATTTCTTAGCAGACGCCCTTATCCAGGGCGACTTACAATTGTTACAAGATATCACATTATACAGATATCACATTTTTACATACAATTACCCATTTATACAGTTGGGTTTTTACTGGAGCAATCTAGGTAAAGTACCTTGCTCAAAAGGTACAGCAGCAGTGTCCCCAACTGGGATTGAACCCACGACCTTCCGGTCAAGAGTCCAGAGCCCTAACCACTACTCCACACTGCGGACAGTAACAGGCATTGTGCAAACTTTGCATGCTGGATAGATTTTGCACTCTGAACTTTTAGCTGCTGCTGAACTAACTGCTGCTGATAAATGCTCCGTCTGTCACAATCAACCCGAGTTGGTGCACGTTACCTTTTTTTTTTTCCTCTTAATACCCTGCGGCAGAGAGTAGTCAATATTTCATGATTTATTTAAAGTTTGTCATCGTAAAAAAAATTAATGAATTAATTAAAAGTTAAAGTAATTCGCTATGGCTTGCCACTGCCTCGAGATAATTAATTATCTTGGCATGTTTGATCCCCCCCCCCGCCCCCGCCCCCGCCCCCCTTTCTGATTTTATTGTTCTTAAGTTTTAAAAAATGATGTCGAGATTATGTTTCGTTCTGCAGGGCAAAAAAAAAAAAAGCTTGGTTTTTATTTTCAAAACCTTTGAATAAACCCTGACAAATGTGAAGTCCATCCTTGTATATCTATAGCTATACACTGAACAGTGGTACATTATAGACAAACTGACAGAAACTTTCGTAAACTCAATGACGAAACGTTTGTCATTGAACATTTAAAAAAAAAAAAGTAGTTTAGGATTTCTTAAATTTACTACTTTTGTGTTTTATAGTTAAGTATCTTAGTGTCCAAGTAGCAAGCAGTAAAACAAATAAAATAAAATTTATAAAAACATACAAACAGTGGTAAAATGTTAAAGGTTTTGACTAAAAGACATTAAGAAAGACTTGATTGAAAGACTTGTGGAAATTTGACAAAGTTTCTTTTAGTATTCCTAATTGGATAACCCCCCACCCTCACCCCTTGTCCTCACCATTCCAGAGCTCTGGGTGAACTTTTGACCTTGGTCTTGTTGACAAGCCCCCCAGGGGGGGTGGGGTGGTGGTGGGGGGTGCGTGACTGCTTTGCACGCGACACTGATCCTCCCAGCTTGCCTTTAGAGAAGAAAAGGGAAAAAGCAGGAAAACGCCTCTTAGATTTGATGTATGGTGGACATCCCTGTTATCATTTACACGCGCTCCCCGTTGCCGTTTCATTGAAGCACAGCGGGGCTTCCTGTGTGACCTGCTGCTAAATCTTTCACATCCTACACCCAGCCCCCCTCCACCCCGTGAGTCTGCTGTGCCGCTTTCAACTCACCCCCCTCCTCTACCCACCCCCACCCCCCCCTTTCTATTTCAATGCTTTGAACAGACCGACACAGCACAGGTACATTTGTGTTAATTCTTTTAAGGTCACAAAAAGGACATGAGTCTATAACTAGTTCCCATATCTGGCTCTCGGTAGCCAGTCCATACACAGCGATGGTCAAAACATTTTTCTTCCTAAACTAGATGCAGGAAACAGAACTTAATACCAAAGGACTCGTCATCTTCAGTCCTTTAACCGCTCCTTACAGTGGAATTGCAGTGATTCAAAATGGTTCTTCTTGTTAAAGTTCTGATGCCACACCTTTGAATGTAAACATCAATCTCTCTTTCCTACTTTCACCTGAAGACGAGACCTCTGAGGTCTTGAAAGCCTGCGATTAATTATAGTTTAGTTAGTCCAATAAAAGGCGATCTCCTCTCCTTCTCTTCGTCTATCAGCTCTGGACTGATACGGCTCCCATTTCATCTAGGACCGAGAATAAAACTCTATGAACATAATTTAGATATTTTATTTTACCATCACGTAAAATCAAAGAAACTACAAAATGATAATTGCAAAAGTCTACCGGAAGCCATAATAGTCGTACATGTTAGATTTCAAAAAGTCCCATTTTTCAATTTGTCAGTTTTTCATTAAGTATATGGACAATCACAAAGCAGTGTGTAATTCAATATGTTAACGTAACATTTTTCAGCAGGTTTCATTGGACTTTATGAAGCAAAATGAGTTAATTCTATATAGAGGGGGATGCAAAAAGTGTGGCCACAGATGTAGACATTTCCAGAGACAGCTACTTTACCCAAAACCGGCACAGATTTCTTGCTGCTTTTAAAAGTAAAATTTAAAACACATTTTTATAAATGTAGCATATGTATTTTAAAGGGAACTTTTTTTTTTAAAGCTTTTTAAAGGTAATTTTAAATGGGTATTTTACCATTACACAATCTTTTGACTCTCAGTTGTTTAGTATACTGTGCTTTTTTATTTTGTGTTTATCTGTAAAACGGTTTGAGGCGTTTCATTGCTTAAGGTTGCTATAAAGACATTAAGGCCCTGTCCACACTATGCATTTAAACCGTATTAGTTGCCTTTAAACTGACTTAAAAGTGCTAAATACGGTTAGCGTCCACGCTACGTTGAATACCGTACTCGATGCCACCACAGGGGGCAGTCTCGAGTCCGGTTCTAATCACATCAGGTAGTGCGGTTTATCTGAAGTGTGGACGCTGTGATACCCAACTGCATTGGTGTATTCTCCAATATCCCAAAATGCTTTGTGGTATGTTTGGCGAAATCCACATTTCTGCCCCTCTACTCCACACTGCTGTAATTACAAATAATTACGATAACAAAGTCTGTTTTCTTTAATTTATTTATTTATTTTTAAGGTAATCTCCATCACGAATTATAGGGTTACAAAATCACTTTTTTTTTTTTTTTAAATCCAGGAATACAAAGTTTAGAAAAACCTGCCCCGGGAGGCAAAACTGGACGAACGTCAACACTAGCCTGCCTGTTTCAAATCGGCCACAACATCTGGTCTTCATTTTCCCAGCTTTCACAAAAGTCACCTTACATAGTCTCTTTCATTCCCCCCCCCCCCCACCCCACCCCCTTTTGCAGAACACAGGGCAGCAACACAGCCTGTCTCCTCCAATTAGCCCTCAAACTGATTTTTATTATACTGTTGGAAAAATGTTAAAATGAGAAAACGAGACTGCGGCTGCCGCTCAAGTGCCAGCGCTGGTTATTTATTTTTTATTTTTATTTTTTATTTTTTGGTTAGCAGCTGCTCTCTAGTTGACTTTCTGAACTGAAATGTTATACCCTGAGCTGAAGCCCCATATTTCACTCAGAATTTGCGTTTCGACTTTGAAGAACAACCCCAGCTAGCAGTGGCTATAAATCCAGCTGGAGTTTCACAACCTGAAATCATTCTTGACAAGTGCTTAGCGATACAGGCAATGTTTCCGTTTCAGTTCCTCTACTTATGATTTTTCTCTGTCTCTCTTTTCCTCTCTCCCTCCCCCCTCTATTTTATTGTTAAATAAAGATATACATTTAAAATGTTACAAGACAGTGACTAGTGGTTAGGGTTCTGGACTCTTGACCGGAGGGTCGTGGGTTCAATCCCAGGTGGGGGACACTGCTGCTGTACCCTTGAGCAAAGTACTTTACCGAGATTGCTCCAGTAAAAACCAAACTGTATAAATGTGTAATTGTCTGTAAAAAGAATGTGATATCTTGTAACAATTGTAAGTCGCCCTGGATAAGGACGTCTAAGAAATAAATAAAAAATATATATTTTTCTACTAGTATTATTATTATAAATTATAGTACTATTATTATGTATTATTATTATTGTGTTCCACAGGAAAACTTTTTACACAAACACTGAAAAAAAGAAACTGTTTATGATTCTACTACATTCTCTTTCTGCTTGGAGAAGAAAGAAAGAAAGAAAGAAAGAAAGAAAGAAAGAAAGAAAATAAATCCATAGTGTGTTTATATTCTGCCAAAGGTTTTTTTTTTTTTTTTTTTTTTGCTGAAAATGACACAGCAGTTGGTCACCTGGGCAAACCCTTCACTGGCTCATAACAGCGAGCGATTTGAAAAGGGGGTCACACAGACTTCGGTGCCGCCGCAGCTGCCAAACAGGCTTCGTATTCGGGCAGCGAACGGACCTGCCTCGCAGCAAGACCATGGAACACGCATGAGAGCAACTCTAACTTTTAAAAAGGGGCTAGCTATGGAATTACAGAACCCACTTTTCTAAATGTTCTGCGTTACATCCAAACCCTCCTCCAGTCACTTACTAACTTGGAGATCTCTTACTCTGCTCTGCACTGGACTCTCCTGACCTCAGCCCCGCTTTACTGGATCCTCAGCTGATGCGCTGTCCTTGCACTATTGCACTGCTAACATGTCACTGTAGATATAACTTGCTGTGATCCTAACTGGCTGCATCCTAGTTCATATTGTATTCCAGTAGTATTATTATTATTTGCACTGACTGTAAACTACACTGTGTTTAAATATGAAGCTTGCATTGTAATCCTGCACTGCCCTGTAACACCTGTGAGTCGCCTTGGATAAAGATAAATAAATAATAATAATGAATAAATAAAGCATGAGATATATTTAGCTCAGTTTCAGATGGAAACAGACAAACAGGATTTCATGGGATAATGGGTTAACGACAAGCTGCCTCGGTCTGGAGTGGAAGGAGAGGCAAACCGAGGGACACTGTGCTCACTTAAGTGCAGCCAAGTTAGTGGTCACTCATATTGAGTAAGCACACTTAAGTGGGCACGGATACTCTTGTATGGCTCTTAAGACTCAACGCATGGGAATAAGACTCCTATTGCATAGCAGTCTCACCCATTCCAGGTTTTACTACCAGCTTGATTAGCCACAGTGTGTCCAGGTAACAAGCTCAGGTGTGTATTATTATTAAACTCATCGTAAAACCAGGAGTGGCTCAAACTGCTGTGCAATGGGAGTCTTCTTGCCACCCCTGGTCTTAGACAGGATCCCTGGGAGTGCAATCCTATTATTATTATTATTATTATTATTATTATTATTATTATTATTATTATTATTATCATTGCTGGGACCCTGGCTGTGCTTCTCAGTCTACAGAACATTTCCCAGCCCAAGCCGTCTGTCACCCCTCCCTCCGTCCCTCCCAGGAAACAAACGTCTCTCGAGCAGGGGAACAGCAGGCCACGCTCCCTTACAATCAACGAGAAACTCAGCTCTCTCAAAATCACACACGGGTCATCTGAAAACTCAACCCCGGACACGCTCCCTTCTCTGCTCTCTCCTTTCTCTCATTCCCCCCTTTCCCTCTCTCCTTTCTTTCACTCCCTCTTTCCCCTTTCCTTCTCTCCCCCTCTCCTTCCCTTTCTCTCCCTCCCTCATTACGTCTCTCTCTCTCTCTCTCTCTCTCTCTCTCTCTCTCTCTCTCTCTCTCTCTCTCTCCTCCATGCCAGATATAATAACTCTTTCATGTCTATTGCTGAGGTCTATGTTATAATTTTGCTATTTTTCAATGTCAAGCTGCTCGTTTGAAGATTTTTTTTATTGGATTTCCTGCTGGACTAGCTAGGAGGGAGATTTTTTTTTTTTTTTTGGCGTCACAGTGGAAGCTTTATAAGGCCGGAGGAAAAAACTCAATCATGAGTTTGGAATGGAAGGAAGGAAGGAAGATTAATCACCTCGAGAGATTACAAAACACACAGAAAAAGAACTACAAATAAAATAATCATCATCCTATTAATAATAATAATAATAATAAACTACATCTATACCCAAATAGAACGAATTAATCTTGCTTCATGAAGTCCCCATATGCATCCCCATATAGAACGAATTAATCTTGCTTCATGAAGTCCAATGAAAGCTGCTGAATAACGTTACGTTAACATATTGAATTACAGACCGCTTTGCAGTTTTCCTGTAGTCTTAATGAAAAACTGTCAAATGAAAAAAATAAAATAATTGGCATTTCAAAATCTAACATGAAATGCTACTGTACTACTATTGTGGCTTCCGGTGGACTTTATTTATTTTTTTTGGCGATATCGTTTTGTAGTTTCGATGATCACGTGATGCTTAAAAAAAAAAAAAAAAAACACTGAAACACTTAATTTTCTCTCAATCCTAAAATTCTAGGTGATGTTAAACTTCTGGTAACAGCTGTAAATGAAAGCATTTTTAATATTCTTTATGCATACAAAGCTACATAGACAAACACCTCAGGTCATACTGACCAGAGTATGTCTGTATACAAGATCAGATCTAAAAAAACAACAAAAAGCTAAAAGTTCTTATATTATTATTATTATTATTATTATTATTATTATTATTATTATTATTATTATTAACAATAACAACAAAATAAAAGCTGGAAATTGCCTCTTTGAAAATTGCCGCTGCATTTCAATTATAAATTCCTTCCTGCTTTTAGAAGCTATAAGACCCCCCCTTCTTCAAACCCATTACCTCTTCTCCCATCCCCATATAATATAAATATATATATATATATATATATATATATATAAAGTGGTAAAAAAGTCAGGATCTGGTAAATCTTTAAAAGTTTACTGGTATCTCAACTTTTACAAAGTAAGGTGGTCATGGTCTGGAATTATGAAGAAATGTTGCTTTTCGGATATTTACTAGTTAATCTTAGGATTTACCGAAGCTTATTGGTATACGTCTGGAATTATTAAGAAACATGTTGCTTTTCGGATATTTACTGAAAGCTTATTGGCAAAGGCACTTTGTTATTCTTCTATCGTCACAGAGACACGCATGCAGGAGGGTTCACAAACAAAGCACCAGATGAAACACATTATTGTTATTATTATTATTACAGAAAAGTGATGACAGAACGAGTTTGAAGTGTCCCTGTGGCCACGCTGAGTTTGATTCCAGTGGTCAGCTGGGACACCGTCCAGAAGGAGGAGGTGCGAGTTCAACGCTTGTCCTGGAATTCGGCTTTCTTCCTGGGTTTTGTCCCCCCCCCCCCCACGGAGTGTTGTTCATGAGTCATTCTTTATTTATATATTATTCACACACACACACTAGAGAATGAAAACAGTGCAATAAAAATTTTTTAAAAATATCATATGATCCTGTTAAACTTTCAGGACATTTTTTTATAAATAAATAAAAAAAATAAATAAATTGATAACGTCATACGAAGAACTAATTGCCCGTTGCTTTTCATTCATGATTTCCTTGTTCCTGGAATCATGGGAGAATCACATGACAGTTCTGTAGAGTTCTTGGGAACGGCACAACATTCCAAATTAAAAAATATATATATATATACACACACACAGTGTACGAGATGCCTGAAGGTTTAAATAGTAGATCATTACATCATTAACCATGTAGTCAATGACATCACAAATACATTCATAGATTTAAATAGAAGTAATTGAGTGTAGTTACCATGGCATCACAAGCCTGCAAGAACCTCCACTGTTTGTTTTCAAACACACTTTCCCTTAACAAAAGAATGTTAATCATACAGAAACATTGAGAAGTTATATTTATTTTAAAAAAACTCAATGAATTATTAACCAAGAATTCTTACCAAGTCAGGTCACAATGATGACATGTGTTTTAAATTCTATTTTAAAAACAGAATGAAAACGTCGCTCTGTTCTTTTTCAATCATTCAGCATTCATAACCTATTTTTGTGAACTAGGAAAACCATAAATCCTTACAGTCTTTTTTTTTCTCCTCACATAAGCAATTTAATATGTTTGGCAGCACAGTTACTTTTCTCTAACTTCTGAAAAAAATTAAAAAAAAAAAAAAAAAAATGACTGACATTTCTTTTAATGTCATTACAGATGTTAGGATATCTGTCAAGCAATCAGTTTCCATTAGGGCCGGTCTGTGATGTTGCTCTGTTTTTCATAACGAGATAAACTCTGCAATGACTGGAATCATATGTTTCACATTAGTGAATGGGGGGACCTCGTGAGCCCTTGGTATCGCATCACATGTCAGCCCTAATTCAGCACTCCCCTCAGATCTGTGGCATGTGCCTTCCAGTTCTGTCACACTTAATCTAGCTGAACAATTGTGAACTGGAACACAAGAAACTTGAAACACTGACAGCCCACAGTAATATGAGTGTGTGCGTATGTGTGTGTGTGTGTGTGCGTGCGTGCCTATGTGTGTGTGTGTCTGTGTATAAATGTCTCAGACTCTTCTACTAAAACATTGAAAAAGACATTGAAAAAAAAACTCCCAGTCGAAACATTCACCAGTTTCTTTCAGTGTTTCTAAATTCAGCACAACTGTGTTTAACAGCTCTGGGTGCTCTGCTACAGGAATCTTACTAAGCACACAGCAAAACCTGGAATGGCTCAAACCACTCTGGAACTGGAGATCCAAGGCGACTCACAGGTGTTCCAGGGCAGCACATGGTTACAATGCAAGCTTCATATTTAAACAGTGTAGTTTACAGTAAGTGCAAATAATAATACTACTAGAATACAATATGAACTAGGATGCAGCCAGTTAGGATCACAGCAAGTTATATCTACGGTGACATGTTAGCAGTGCAATAGTGCAAGGATAGCGCATCAGCTGAGGATCCAGTAACATGGTGCTGAGGTCAGGCGAGTCCAGTGCAGAGCAGGAGGGGCGGAGCCAGAGATCTACAAGCGCAGAGTAAACAGGTTATCCAGCGACTAAAGGGAGGCTGTACAGTTTGGATAAACAAACTTCACAAAAGGGTCCATAGAAACAGCCGCCTGGCTGACTGATTCCCTTGAAATCAGACTCAAGAGTGGCAGCGGCACTTAACGTTTTAATTAAAATCCAGGAAGTTAAAGTAAATCAATGACACTGTGCTGGAGGACTGTTATTTCCTGATACACCCAAAAGCACCCTGCAGCTGAAACACAGTCCCCACCTTCCTCATTCACAATTGGATAATAAGCGGCTGGGCCCTGTCTGTTGTGTCAGTACTAGATTATCCTGTATAAGGATTCTTTACTCATCGTTTTCAGTATTTCACTTTAAGTTTGCGCTGTATACAATACAGGGAAGCAGTAGCTTTTTATTTGACCAATGCAGTTGCCCTACGAACGCTAAAAAATACACATGTACCCTGTGTAAAGAAGAGGACTGGACAGGACTGCTGGATTCTAAGTTGTAAGGCATTCTATTACAATCCGAAAACACTCTGGGTGCAAGCTCTCCCATTGGCTAGCGATGACATCACCGTTCTGTAAAACGCAACCGAGCAGAATCAGAACCACATCGTTAAAATACCACAGGCCGGGTCAGGCGGCACTTCACGCAGAGGACGGTTTTATTAAAAGTGTATTTAATACAGGCCGGCTCCGCCAAACCCCGGTGAAAAGCAGAACTGGATGACATCACTCGCTGTTGTGAAATCGGAAACGCACACACCTGCGCCTTTGAGCCGGCTCCCGGGGGGAGTTTCTATCACAACGCATTGGGGTTAGTCTTCACGTGCTTGGCAGAGCCCCGCCTGCTCCCACACAGCGGTGGAGAGAACGCATCATTGAATGTGCTTTACATCCCCTTCATTCAAGTGTTTCCTTTGATTCCCCCCCCCCACCCCCCCAGAGTGTAATTCTGATTTAGGAGTTTAAAACCAGCAATAAAAACAAGGAGCAAGGAATCAAGTACTGTGGATGGAGAGAGAGAGAGACGTAATGAGGGAGGGAGAGAAAGGGAAGGTGAAGGAATGAGGGGAGAGAAGGAAAAGGGAAAGAGGGAGTGAAAGAAAGGAGAGGGAAAGGTGAGAGCAGAGAGACGGAGTGGGACAACAAAGAAAGAAAGAAAGAAAGAAAGAGATGGAGTGGGAAAGAAATGAAAGAAAAGAAATGACAGAGGTGGAGTGAGACAAAAAAGAAAGAAAGAAATGGAGTGGGAAAGAAAAAAGAAACGACAGAGGTGGAGTGAGACAAAAAAGAAAGAATCCTGTAGAGTACTGTAATCTGTCACAAGTGTTATTTAATCTGTAGTATTTTGTATTTAATTATATCCTGATGTAACTATCACTGACACTGTTATCTGCTCCGGTATTGAATTGTATTTTGTCATAGACTTGTACTCACTAGAATCGAAGTCATTGTATTTTATCTTGCTCTTAATTGTATTATTACTTGTACTGTGATTCTTGAAATGTATTTTTGTTTACGACTGTAAGTCGCCCTGGATAAGGGCGCCTGCTAAGAAATAAATAATAATAATAAAAAAAGAAAGAAAAGGTGAGAGATGGAGTGGGAAAGAAAAACGAAAGAAACAAGAAAAGAGGCCCGTGCGCTGGTTCCAGCTCCTCGATGAAGACCACATGTTCATTCTGAAAACAAGGCAGCACCGGCTGCTCTGCGAGGGAGGGGCTCTGGCACCTCACAGGACCGCTGCTCACCACTGCGCTCCTTACCCTCTCGCTGGGCCGTTTCCAACTGATCCTGACTTCAAAAACGCCACCGCCAACATCAACTTTCAACAAGGACTCGGCTATGAAAGCTAACACCTCTAACGAGATTATTTGGTGCATTTCTTTCTGCAACACATAAAACTGCCATCAGATATTAAAATGTATTAAGATCGATGGATTACACCCCATTGGCTTTATTAACATTACGCTGACTGGCCCTTTTCACGTTTACAGGCTCTTTGCTCAGCTGCGATTTTGCGTAGAGATTTTTTTCTATTTACTCACTCCACAGTTGCAGAAAGGAGCATCAGTCTCAGTTGCACAGCGTCAAGCGAGTGCCTCTCTTCTAGCTCGTGGGAGTCTTTTCAGAAGCAGGGATTCAACATCCCCCTGAAAAACGTACCGGCTGCTTTAAACACCCTGAGATTTGAGGCTCTGGGGCTGGTTGTGTAAAACACGTGAAGCATGAAATTTAAGCAGAACACTTCAGGATAGGTTTTCCCTTAACTGGGGTACTGACTCTGAAATGCGTTGAGCTGCTTTCTGCAATGCCCTTAGACTCAAGAAACACTTTAAAAAGGGGAAAATGTAACTGAAGGCGTTTGATGCAACTGGCCACCGATTACAGCGTACGGCAGCTTTTAGGAGTCTTTTCAGAAGCAGGGATTCAACATTCCTCCCGGATAAAATAGAGCATGCCCTGCCAGAGTGTGTCTCTCGTTTAAACTAGCGGCCTAGCAGGCTAAACAGAAACTCAATTCTTTGCAATTTCCGCCCAGATGCCTTGGAATAACCTCTCCAGAGCACAACAGAGGCACTTCAGAAGTTACAATATCAAAGGCTTCCCCGATAACAAATGAGCTTCCTGCTGCTTCTCTCTCTCTCTCTCCTTCGGAGCAACGCAGCCAGGGGAGCTCCACAGCACAGGAAGGGAAGAGGAGGGAGGGAGGGAGGGAGGCTGGAGGCAGTTTTACTGCATTTCGAACTTAGTTTTTCATCCGTAACTATTAAAAAAAAAAACCGCTCAGCAGTGTTAAATCAAAGGGTGGAAATAAGACTCCTGTTGCGTAGCAGTTTCATCCCATTCCAGGTTTTTACTACCAGCTTGATTAGCCCACAGTGTGTACAGGTAACACGCTCAGGTGTGTCTGATGAAACCAGGAACGGATCAAACTGCTATGCAATTGGGAGTTACTTCCATCCCCGCAAATTTAGAAAAACTAAAATGGAAGTTTGCTGGTCAGTTCAATGAGAAGCTGTCAATGTCTTCAGTCCACTTTCTCAATGTCTTCAGTCCACTTTCTCAATGTCTTCAGTCAAGGCTTCTTCTAATCGAAAGGCTTTGAGTTTATATTTTAAAAGTCTCTTTTAGTATTTCTTTCTTTTAACGTTTCGGGAAAGTAAAAAAAATAATAAAAAAATGTACCGGGGCACATAAGGAGGTGTTGAAAAAATTCTGTGTCTAAAAACAAAACACACCAAAAAAAAAAAATGACAGCAAGCTAGAAAATACAAACTCCCTTTCCGGGCTGCAATGCTTTCTCGACTCTCTCCCCCTTTGTTTGAACATGTTCTGGAGGTCACAGTAAAAAGTAAAAATTAAAAACAAATCTGCAACACATGTGCAGGCATTGTGTTCCCGCGGCCCCTCGGAAATATTAGTGCTGGCAGCTCGCATTAATACATCAAATTAAACCAACTATGCCGCTGACAGGACCTGCTTGACCCCGTCATTGAACACGCAACCCCGCACCCACCTCCGCCCTAAACGAAATCTGCATCCTTTAAAATTTATAACGCTGTTCCAGCAGAAAGAATGTCCCGAGACAGGGTCTGCCTGCAAGCAACATTAACCGATAGAAGAGACTGGGTCAGCTGCACATATTAGCTTATATTTTACATGCTCAATAACATTTTTTTATTGACCGAGACAGGAAGTCACCAACAGCCTTGGCTTGCACAATGCTTTTTAAAAAAAAGTCACATTTATTTTATTTATTTATTTGTATGATACTGTACATTTGTAATATACGTTTGGTGGTCGGGTTACCCAACATGGCTTGTTAACGACTGATAATGATTGAGGATTCCTCCCCCCCCCCCCCCGCCCCCCCGCCCCCCCGCCCCCCCCCCCGCCTTCCCCCGCCTCCTGCTGTCGACGTGTGAACTGCTCTTAAACCTCTGAAATTTCACAGCTTTTTAAGCAAAGCAGACACCTCGCCGACAGTGTTGTGGCAGGTCTTTCTAATTTAATGTCCGGCGAGGCGTTGGCTGGTGGAGGGCGCTCTTGTAAGGGCTATCACAGGGGAGGGGAAGAGAGAGAGAGAGAGAGAGAGACACACACATCAAAGCGGAGAGGAGGCTGTCACACGATCTGGAACAGCTCGTCAATGACAGCAGAGAAGCAGCCTGACAACAGCGCAGATCCACCCAGTCGGGATTTCCGGCTCGATTCTTTCTCTCCTTTCTTTTCTTTCTTTCTAGCAGTGTGGGCGAGACAAGCACAACATGTTGGCTGCTGCCTCTGTTTCATCTCATGCCTCGGAGTGTTGTGTACCAAAGCAGGCACTGGCCAAAACGTTTGTCTACTTGGCTTGGATTACTATGACTTGACCTTAGAATTGCGATGGTGGATTTTGTAGCTGTGGTTGTTTTACTAGCCTTCTATTTTGTTGTTGTTGTTGTTGTTGTTTATTTCAGCAACAAGTGGGCGAGCCATTAAAATATTTCAGAAACTTGATAGATTTGTCATCTGCAGTTTGCTTAACAAAATACAGCCGGTACAAAAAAAAGCAAAAAGTTGTAGAAGTATTTTTTTTTCAGCTTCATCATCATCATCATCATCATCATTATTATTCTTATACAGAAAAATAAATACAATTACTAACTGGATTTCTCTTCCTTTCTCAAAGAGAAAAACAAGACAATGATCATTGTCGGCAGCACAAAAAATTCAGAGCTCCCCCCCTCCCCCGATCTGCACACAACACAGCAGCTCTGAGCTCTACTCAACACAGCAACTCTGATCTGCACACAACACAGCAGCTCTGAGCTCTACTCAACACAGCAACTCTGATCTGCACACAACACAGCAGCTCTGAGCTCTACACAACACAGCAGCTCTGAGCTCTACTCAACACAGCAACTCTGATCTGTACACAACACAGCAGCTCTGATCTGCACACAACACAGCAGCTCTGAGCTCTACTCAACACAGCAACTCTGATCTGCACACAACACAGCAGCTCTGAGCTCTACACAACACAGCAGCTCTGAGCTCTACTCAACACAGCAACTCTGAGCTCTACACAATGCAGCACCTCTTTTCAAGGTGTTGGGTTCTCTTTTAGTGTCCTCACAGCCACAAGCAAGTTAAGTGTGAAAAAATAAATAAAAATAACTCCTTTATGGGGGTATCACTGTCTCATCATTCAACCCCCTCCCAAAAAAAATAAACGTATAGAAATGTACGGGGATTATCTGTTGCGCAAGCCTACTGAAATGTTGTTTCACGGTTGCCGAGTTTCCATTGCGTGGGTGACAGAGTCCGCTCCGATGCGGTCGCGCACACCTGACCTGCGTCGGCGTTTTCACCACGAGGCAAACAGCAAACAGAGCTGATTGGACGCCCATTTCTGCCGCCCAAAGCCGTCTCAGAATAAGCAAGTTAGAATTCTGGAGATGCCAAGTCAGAATTCGGAGATGCCAAGTCAGAATTCTGGAGATGGCAAGTCAGAATTCTGAGATGCCAAGTCAAATTTCTGAGATGCCAAGTCAGAATTCTGAGATGCCAAGTCAGAATTCTGAGATGCCAAGTCAAATTTCTGAGATGTCAAGTCAGAATTCTGAGTTTTTTTTTAATTTATTTGCTTGTTGGTGGTGGTGTTGGAAATTGGTTTTCATTGGGTTGAAATTCCTGAATTACGAAGAGAACCGGGTGCGGCAGCGGCAAACGCGACAGCAAAGTGTCAGCAGCGTGAACGAGGCGTGGATAACCAGGCAACGGCAAAACACACACAACCAAGACGTGGCACGAAACACCAGAGGACACAACAGAAACAAGCATGGGGGAATCCTACAGTATCCTGCAGCCACCCACGGGGGGGGGGGTGGGGGGGTGGGGGGGCAACCGGGAATCCTGTCCCGGGCATTTCGACCACACGCAAAGCTATTACAGTTAATTACCCCTCGCACTCCAAGAACGTGTGGTTGTTGTGCGCAAGATTTTACTTAAAAAAAAGGAATGACGTACAAATAATCTCCTGGAACGGGTGAAACTGCTATGAAATAGGAGTCTTACTTCCAGCCCTTCTAGAACTTAAATAAATAAATAAATAAATAAAAAGGAAGGTGCACAGTGCTTATCTGTTTTTCGCTAAAACCAGGTCGAATTTCAGTCGGTCTTTTGCTCTACCCAGCCCCCTCCATCCCTCCTTCCCAGAGACACCCCCTCCAGATTCAACACACCGTCACTGAGTTTCGGGAAACACTGGATGACCCCAACCTCGCACCCCAAGCCACCCCAGCCGTTTCAAGCAGCCACCTAGAGATTAAAAATTAAAAACACACACATTAAAAGCACTCCAACCTGCAGCCAAAACAAATCCTGGCATGTTTTATTTTATTTTTTTAAAACACATCATTTCAACTGCAAGAAGGAGAATGGAGCGCATTAGGTCGCCCTGGGGCCAGCGTTGAAGAAAGAAATGAGAAATGGAGAGAGAGAGAGAGAGAGAGAGAGAGAGAACAAAAGAACATCACACCTTTGATTGTGAACCAAAAACGCTTTTTGTTAAAAAGGTGCGCCGTCGACAGGTAGGAGAGACAAAGCGAGGGGTTCTCTTTCCTGGCTGGTCGCCGTGAGCAAATCTCCTGATGACAAGCACAGCTCTCTCTCTCTCTCTCTCACTCACTCTCTCTCTCTCCCTCCCTCCATCTCTCATCTCAAAGCCTGTCTTCCGATCCTTCTGCCACTCCGACAGTCGCCTCCGGCCTACCTCCCTGTCTGTCTGTCAGTCTCCCTGTCCCTCTGCCTGCCTGACATGTGCTTTCAGGCAGTATGTTAAGAGACATCACCTGGGTGAGCAAGATGCCAGCCAGCCAGCAGCAACTGGTTATTGTGTTCCTTGATGACAGACAGGGTGCACTGTGCTGGAGTGCATGCGTGTCAGCGTGTGAAATAAAAAGATGATGTATGACCAAAAAAATGTGAATTGATAAAGTTTCCATCCAGCTGAAGAGGGACTTGTGAAACTTCCTGATACAACAGATTGTTGTATCAAAAATCCTTTCTCATATATATATACATATATATATATATATATATATATATTTTATCCTCTCGTTACAACCACCTATTCGATGATATGAATACGAATATCAGGGATGGAAATAAGACTCCTATTGCACAGCAGTTTCTCCCATGCCAGGTTTTACTACGAGCTTCACTAGTAAAGCATTGTAAAGCACAGAGAGGCATGGTAAAGCATAGGGAAGCATTGTAAAGCACAGAGAGGTCTGGTAAAGCATAGGGAAGCATTGTAAAGCACAGAGAGGTGTGGTAAAGCATAGACAAGCATTGTAAAGCACAGAGAGGTCTGGTAAAGCATAGGGAAGCATTGTAAAGCACAGAGAGGTCTGGTAAAGCATAGGGAAGCATTGTAAAGCACAGAGAGGTCTGGTAAAGCATAGACAAGCATTGTAAAGCACAGAGAGGTATGGTAAAGCATAGGGAAGCATTGTAAAGCACAGAGAGGTGTGGTAAAGCATAGGGAAGCATTGTAAAGCACAGAGAGGTCTGGTAAAGCATAGACAGCATTGTAAAGGACAGAGAGGTCTGGTAAAGCATATTAACAAACATGACATGCTGTAGTAAACTGAGGTAACTGCACTGTATAACCATGGGGAGAAAACTGAACAATGGCCGTGCAAATATACTGTGGTGAACTTTTATAAAAAGGTCCCTCGTGTGAGACTCAGAAACTAGATTTATTTACTGACTCGGGAACAGAGGGCCGAGGAGGAGGAGGAGAAGGAGGAGGAGAAGGAAGAGGAGGAGCAAGCACACTCAAATTAATTACTACCAAATTAGGAATGTGCCTGGAAAGCTGGGCTTAACGTACACAAAAAAAAAAAAAAAGTTTTAATTAAACCCAACGAAAACCATTCAACATCCTGCCAGCTTCCCTCACCCTGCGTGGAAAGAGAAGGAGGGGGGGGACGGGGACACAAATCGCACTCCTTAAAAAAAAACAACACTTCCAACACAAAAGCATTCGCCATCAAAAAACAAACATTTCCAAACGAAAGCATTCGCCTGGTTACAAAAAGGATATCTCGTTACAAAAAGGATATTGCTGCTCTAGAAAGAGTGCAAAGAAGAGCAACCAGAATTATCCCGTGCTTAAAAGGCATGTCGTATGCAGACAGGCTAAAATAATTTAATCTGTTCAGTCTTGAACAAAGAAGACTATGCGGTGATCTGATTCAAGCATTCAAAATCCTAAAAGGTATAGACAATGTCGACCCAGGGGACTTTTTCGACCTGAAAAAAGAAACAAGGACCAGGGGTCACAAATGGAGATTAGATAAAGGGGCATTCAGAACAGAAAATAGGAGGCACTTTTTTACACAGAGAATTGTGAGGGTCTGGAACCAACTCCCCAGTAATGTTGTTGAAGCTGACACCCTGGGATCCTTCAAGAAGCTGCTTGATGAGATTCTAGGATCAATAAGCTACTAACAACCAAACGAGCAAGATGGGCTGAATGGCCTCCTCTCGTTTGTAAACTTTCTTATGTTCTTATGTTCTAATCTTTGCAGCCTTTAAAAACGCCTCGGATCCCGACCCCTGTGGTAGTCTTTCTGTTTGATTCCAGCAGCGTGGAACTGGGGCGTGCTGGGGATGAGGGCTTGGGGCATCTTGTGCCAAATACTCGGGTTCAGGAAAGAGCATTTCGAAAAACGGCACACGCGTCTGACCCCGCCCTCAGCCTCATTACTAGCAGTGCAACGAATCATCGCGTATCGATGAAATCGTGATACTTTCTGTACATGGGCAGCAGTGTGGAGTAGTGGTTAGGGCTCTGGACTCTTGACCGGAGGGTCGTGGGTTCAATTCCAGGTGGGGGGACACTGCTGCTGTACCCTTGAGCAAGGTACTTTACCTAGATTGCTCCAGTAAAAACCCAGCTGTATAAATGGGTAATTGTATGTAAAAAATAATGTGATATCTTGTAACAATTGTAAGTCGCCCTGGATAAGGGCATCTGCTAAGAAAAAAATTATAATGATGGATCACCCTGACAGCTGAAGGAAAGTTTCCTAACTCTCTACGCTAAACGTGTAACTTCGAATCGTGATACTTTCTTTACATCATGTAACATTGGTCTGTATCGTGATACAAGAACAAAAACCACAACAGCACGTCTCCTGAACCCAAAACCAGACACCCTGTTCAGATAAGAGGCTCCTGTACAGATAAGAGGCTCCGTGCCATGCTAAACATGCCTGGTGTTCATGTAGCATTGCTGAGGGTTTAATAGTTATGGATGATAAGTCACAAATTTTTTATTTATTTTTTTTTGGGGGGGGGGGGAAATAAACCAGCGATAATGGTCTTATCTGATGGCTCTTACACACACACACACGTAGAGAAAAGCACACACACAATGAAGGAGGAACCGTTCCCTATCAAAGCGCTGTCAGACGATAAACAACGCAAACCAGTTTATCAAGCGCGATAAGAGTCTGCCAAGAATCTGACAAGTCTGAAGCCCTGTTTAACATTTTCTTTATTATTAAAATTACATTAACTTCTCCTTCAGATCAATCAAATCCCCCGTATTCCTAAAGTGACATGTCATTTTCACCAAATCCTCTTTGACACAACATCACAGATCCAAAAGGAAGAAGATAATCCTCGGGGGGGGGGGGGGGGGGGGGGGGGGGGGGGGGGTGTGTTTTTCTTTAAAATCTCAAAGCCCTCCTTTATTTCTATGTGTTTTCTTGCTCCACATTAGCTCAGCGCAGATTATTTGCTGATTAGATCTTGCTGCCAACGCAAGGCTTGGCGGATCTCGCTTCAAAAGAGCAGGATCGCCTGGAGGAAGAGAGATGTCAAAATAAGGGCGCTCTGCAGCTCTGTGTGGCAGCAGCATTTAAAAACTCCATTCCATTTCTTGTTTGTTAAAACGACGTTGATGGCAAAACAGACAATGCCGGAACTTTTTGTTGAAGAACTCGGAATTAAATATTCATGAGGGGAAGCTAACTCTTGAGTTAGAGATAGAGTAGAGGTTTTTTTTATTTTATTTAAGAGAATAAATATACAAACAAACAAATACATCAATAAAATGGGAAGGCCATTTAGACAGAGGAGCGCACATTTACAATTTGTATAAAAAAATATATATATATAATTTTTTATTTTTTTTTAAACACATGCTGGGTTCCATTCATCAAGCTTCAGAAAAGAATGGTTTTTAGCAAAAAAAAAGGTTTTCTTTCAAACAAAATCCAGTTTGATATTCCTGAAACTGGTCTTTACTGTTGTTAATGAAACCGCCAACAGTCCAGAAAAGTTTAAGCCGTATCAAACTTGATTTTGTTTAAAAAAAAATAAAACACACCACAACATTCTTTATAATGAACTCCTAAGTTAGAGCTGTGCTTCACTGCATTTTCTTGAAGGTTTCTCAGTGCTCGGCGGCTCCCTCTTATCAAGTCGAGATTGCATTTCATTCCAAAACAAGATATTAACAAACGGAACGTGCTGACGTGGAACTCGTCGCGGTTTCTAAACGTTTCGAAGGCTCGTCGTGCTAGATCTACGTTCTCAGGACGATAAGAAGGGTTGTTGCGGGGCTCCCGAGTGGCGCATCCAGTAAAGGCGCTCCTCGCAGGATGTGCCCTATAGCCTGGAGATCGCTGGTTCGAATCCAGGCTATGTCACAGCTGACCGTGACCGAGAGTTCCTAGGGGGCGGCGCACAATTGGCTGAGCGCTGCCCGGGTAGGGAGGGCTTAGGTCGGCAGGGGAATCCACGGCTCACCGCGCATCAGTGACCCCTGTGGCCGATAGGGCGCCTGTGGCTCAGCAGCGGAGCCGCCAGATCTGTGTTGTCCTCCGGCACTATAGGTCTGGTAGCATTGCTGTGGATCTGCAGTGCGAAAAATGACGGCTTGGAAGGAGCACGTTTCGGAGGACGCGTGTTTCAGCCTCCGTTTCCTGAGTCGGTGGGGGGGTTGCGAGCGGTGAGCCGGGGATACAGATAATAATTGGGCATGCTAAATTGGGGTGAAAACCGGGGTAAAAATAATTGGCGACGACTAAATTTAAAAAAAAAAAAAAAAAAAAAAAAAAAAAGAGAAGGGTTGTTGCTGCTACTGTAAGAAGATCCAAAGGGGGCGTGGCTTCGAACGTTTGTCTTTCTTATCACTTGTGCAAGACTTGACCGTTTTGTTGGAAAACTCGTCGACGGCTTCATAAGGAAACGCGTGACACTGCGGGTCGCTACTACAAAGCTTTTCCTTATAGATCACTGAAAACGGGAATAAGACTCCTATTGCACAGCAGAGTCACCCATTCCAGGTTTTACTACCAGCTTGATTAGCCCACAGTGTGTCTAGGTAACTATTAAACTAAGGGCAGCAGTGTGGAGTAGTGGTTAGGGCTCTGGACTCTTGACCGGAGGGTCGTGGGTTCAATCCTAGGTGGGGGACACTGCTGCTGTACCCTTGAGCAAGGTAAAAACCCAACTGTATAAATGGGTAATTGTATGTAAAAATAATGTGATATCTTGTAACAATTGTAAGTCGCCCTAGATAAGGGCGTCTGCTAAGAAATAAATAATAATAAACTCATAGTGAAACCTGGAATGGATCCAACTGCTATGCAACAGGAGTCTTATTTCCAGCCCTGAAACACCCCTCTAGTTTATTTTTCCTCGGCTAAATTTCGGGCATGAGGATGTCGCCCACAACCTCCCGCTGCTGCAAGTAACAACAGGAGCCATGGGTCATGGCATGGTTTCAAAGGGGGGGGGGGGGGAGGCAGTAAACAAACCAGGACTGTCAACAAGGCCTGCTTATCCCTTTTAAAAACATAGATGGAAGAATGAACACATTGTATTTAATTTTTTTAATTTATTTATTTATTTTTAAAAAGATTAACATGGGACAGCTGCCGGTCTTTCCCGCAATTACGTTTTTTTTTTTTTTTTGTTTGTTTTTTGCAGTTGTTATTTTTTGGGGGGAGAATTCGCGATTAAAACTACTTGGGTCTTTAAGGTCTTCAGGCAAGAGAATCGGTCATTTTGAGCCCATTACCAAAGCCTTGTGTAATCCCGGGCTGTCTCAGCCTGTGGTAGAAGTTGTCAACAGATAAACACCGGCAGGCATTCTGAGCACAAAAACACTCAGACAATACGAGCAAGCCACCTGGGGACCGCGGGTTAAAACCAGAAGCTTCAAATGAGAAGAGAAAAGAGAGGGCAGGAGCAGTGAAGGCAGGAGGAGGAGGGGGAAGGAGGGAGAGGGGGAGAGGGGGAGGAGGAGGAGGGGGAGGGGGAGGAGGAGGAGGAGGAGGGTGTTGTCAGCTTCGGAAAATACAGAATTCCTCTTTTAAAAAAAAAACGAAATCAAAAGACAAATAAAGAGACGCTGTAACGCCACGCAGTTTTACGTGTGCAAAGAACGGTTTTGTTTCCACAACATTCACAGTTCACCAAGGCAGCTTCAAATGAATACTGCTACAACTGTTTAAATAAAAGTACCTGTCATTTTTTCTGTTTGTTGTTAACATCCCGATAACCTTTTTACACTTATAACTTAAAAGTCTGCTTTAAAGCTATTTTTAAAATGTCTGCTCTAGTGCACTGGAGTTTGAGATCTGTCCTCTAAATCACTGCAGGAAGAGCGATAAATAAAAAAATAACAAGTGCTCTGGCTTTTCAGTTCCGTACCACATCACACATTGCTATTGCTGTTACCTGTTTGACAATGTGGGCAATAATCCTGACACTATCAGTGCATTAGAGCAGACATTTTGAAAAGAGCTTTGAAACAGACTTTAAAGTGTAAAAAGTTGTCAGGATGTTAATGGAAATAAGTGACAAGTAGGATATTTAAACAGTTGTAGCAGTAGAGGTTAGGGCACTGGACTCTTGACCGGAGGGTCGTGGGTTCAATCCCAGGTGGGGGACACTGCTGCTGTACCCTTGAGCAAGGTACTTTACCTAGGTAAGTCGCCCTGGATAAGGGCGTCTGCTAAGAAATAAATAATAATAATAACATTATTCAGCAGGTTTCATTCGACCTTTATGAAGCAAAATTAGTTAATTCTATCGGGGGGGGGGGGATGCAAAACTTTTGGCCATAGCTGTAGAAACACACATCAAAAAAACACACACACACGCATTACAAAGTGAAAAACATATATAGGAAACTTAACATGGCCCAACTGTACATTGCCAACGGGGGTAACTGGGTGTAAAACTCGCCGCTGATTACTGCGAGAGACACTGACGTCAGCTTGAACGCCCATCCTTCACTTCAAAGAAAGAAATAAAACAATGCCCAAACCTATTCCAAGGACTACGAGCAAGTTGTTTTTGTTAAAACAGGCCTGCTTGTTGCAACAGCAGGGCAGCGTGTCAGCAGCAGGGGCGATGACGGGAAGATTAGATTTGGTCGGGAGCCAGGCTGTTTCGGGAGACGTCTATCAAAGCAGTTCACAGTCAGGCTGTCAGAGGAGACTGGTGTCTGTGTGGTATCACTGACACAGCGCAAACAGTACTATCACCCGGCACAATGCACACGGAGCTCAGGACACTTCTACCCCTCTCTCAGCTCTTAATAACTCACGGGACAGCCCTGAGAGAAAACGTTTCCCCACAGCAAAAGCACAGCACAGTGTAATAAAAGCACAGTAAAGCATAGGGAAGCATTGTAAAGCCCAGAGAGGTCTGGTAATGCATAGGCAAGCATTGTAAAGCACAGAGAGGTCTGGTAAAGCATAGGGAAGCATTGTAAAGCACAGAGAGGTATGGTAAAGCATAGGGAAGCACTGTAAAGCACAGATAGGTCTGGTAAAGCATAGGGAAGCATTGTAAAGCACAGAGAGGTCTGGTAAAGCATAGGGAAGCATTGTAAAGCACAGAGAGGTCTGGTAAAGCATAGGGAAGCATTGTAAAGCACAGAGAGGTCTGGTAAAGCATAGGGAAGCACTGTAAAGCACAGATAGGTATGGTAAAGCATATTAAAAAAACAAACCATGGTACCTTATAAAAACGTTTCCCACAGTAAAAGCACTGGATAGTGTAATGAAGCACAGTGAAAGCACTGGATAGTGTAATGAAGCACAGTGAAAGCATGGTAAAGCACAGGTGTTATTACACTTTGCTGTGCTTTTACTGTGGGACACTTTTATAAGGGTTAGTTTACCATGGTTTGTTTTTTTTAAATGCTTTACCACACCTCGCTGTGCTTTACAATGCTTGCCTCAGGTTTCAACTCACCTCACATTTTAGTGTGTTCTAGCTTTTTTGTTAATTTTACAAAGCTCCTTGCAAACACAGACCCCCCCTCCCCCTCCCCCTCCCCCTCCCCCCACGTACTCGCTGCCTGCCAACCAATCTGAGTTAATGTAAACTGATGCAAAGCTTGATCAAGGACTGTTTAATGACACACTTCAATTGGGTCTGTTAGAAAACAGCTTTTTTATTGCTGTTGGGTTCTGGAGCGAAACTGTGTACACTTTACAGAGTTTAAATCACTTGTAATTATGGGAATTGAATTCCACAGGGTTTAGTGTGTGTGACACTCAGAGAAAGAGAGAGAGAGAGAGAAAGAAAGAAAGGGCGGGCAGCATGTGAGAGTTTCCACTGTATGTGTGTGTCTCTCTGTGTCTGCGTGTTGTATGTGTCTGTCTGTCTGTGTGAGTGTCTGTTTCTTGTCTGTGTGAGTGTGTGTCTGTTTCTGGTCTCTGTGTATGTGTCTGTGTTTGTCTGTTTCTGGTCTGTGTGAGTGTGTGTGTCTGTTTCTGGTCTGTGTGTATGTGTCTCTGTGTGTGTGTGTGTCTGTTTGTGGTCTGTGTGTGTCTGTTTCTGGTCTGTGTGTGTGTCTGTTTCTGGTTTCTGTGTGTGTGTGTGTGTGTGTCTGTTTCTGGTCTGTGCGTGTGTCTGTTTCTGGTCTCTGTGTATGTGTCTCTGTGTGTGTGTGTGTCTGTTTCTGGTCTGTGTGTGTGTCTGTTTCTGGTCTCTGTGTATGTGTCTCTGTGTGTGTGTGTGTCTGTTTCTGGTCTGTGTGTGTGTCTGTTTCTGGTCTCTGTGTATGTGTCTCTGTGTGTGTGTGTATCTGTTTCTGGTCTGTGTGTGAGTGTGTGTGTGTCTGTTTCTGGTCTCTGTGTATGTGTCTCTGTGTGTGTGTGTGTCTGTTTCTGGTCTGTGTGTGTGTCTGTTTCTGGTCTCTGTGTATGTGTCTCTGTGTGTGTGTGTGTCTGTTTCTGGTCTGTGTGTGTGTCTGTTTCTGGTCTCTGTGTATGTGTCTCTGTGTGTGTGTGTATCTGTTTCTGGTCTCTGTGTCTGTGTGTGTGTCTGTTTCTGGTCTGTGTGTATGTGTCTCTGTGTGTGTGTGTGTCTGTTTCTGGTCTGTGTGTTTGTGAGTGGGTGTTTTCTCCTGCTTTTCTCAATGTCATTTCCACTTCTTTGAAGGTTAAAAGCAGGCTGTGTTTACAACGCTTGGCTTTGATTTCTTTTTTTTAAAGTACACAAGAGTATGTTTTTTGCTGGTTCTGCAGCCCTGCTGTAAACACGGGGTGTCTGAACACTGGTTTCACGAGGAAGGGAAGCGCTCGGCAGTCTGTTTATTTACTGGTGGTTTAGCAGATCTGCTTGGTTGCTTTCTAATAAAATAAAAGAGGAGAGGCTGGTCATAAAACAAAGACAGCCGAGCGCTGCACTGCCATGCGGGAACTGGAGAGAAAACAGCATTCTGGTGACGCAGCGGGATCTGTCTTTAATATTATTATTACTGCATTCGTAACTATCCAACACTCAACAGTGCACTTTTTTTTTAATTTGCAAAGAAAATGAACATTGAGAAAGACATCGATTCAAACCGTTTGTCATTGAATTTATACAGGGTTTTTTTTTTTTTTTTAATCTTTTTATTATCAACCCTTATTTAACCGAGAAACAAAATGCTCTTTTGCAAGACAGTCCTGGCCAGGGTTAGCAGAGAGTTACACACAAGCACACAAGCGTTCCTGCTGATCCTCCCTGAAACTTACAGGCGAGACGTGCTGACAAGTGAGACGTGCTTACAGGTGAGACGTGCTTACAGGTGACACGTGCTTACAGGTGACACGTGCTTACAGGTGACACGTGCTTACAGGTGAGATGTGCTTACAGGTGAGATGTGCTTACAGGTGAGACATGCTTACAGGTGAGATGTGCTTACAGGTGAGACATGCTTACAGGTGAGATGTGCTTACAGGTGAGACGTGCTTACAGGTGGGACATGCTTACAGGTGAGACATGCTTACAGGTGAGACATGCTTACAGGTGAGACGTGCTTACAGGTGAGATGTGCAATCAGTTCATTCAGGGCAGGGTTACCAGAGGCCTGACTGCTCAAACTCCTGGCTTCCTGTCATTTCAATAACAGACTTCATTGAGGGGAGCTCTGAACCCCAGGACTGGGTGCAGCAGCAGCAGCAGCAGGGCTAGTGTGAGTTTCTAACCCTGCTCAAACTCATAATTCCTGATCATTTCAATATTAATAATAATAATAGACTTCACTGAGGGGAGTTCTGAACCCCAGGACTGGGTGCAGCAGCAGCAGCAGGGCTAGTGTGCGTTTCTAACCTTGCTCAAACTCATAATTCCTGATCATTTCAATATTAATAATAGACTTCATTGAGGGGAGTTCTGAACCCCAGGGCTGGGTGCAGCAGCAGCAGCAGGGCTAGTGTGAGTTTCTAACCCTGCTCAAACTCCTGGCACCTGATCATTTTAATATTAATAACAGACTTCCCTGAGGGGGGTTTTGAACCCAGGACCGGGCGCAGCAGCAGCAGCAGCAGGGGGCTATGCTACAGTTCCAGTCCCTGTCAAATAACAAAACCACATTGAAAATCAGGTCTTGGATTGCGATATACGACTGCAGTTTCTTCAGAGCCGTCTCTGTCTCTCCTCTCTCCTTAATAAGCCTGTTACACCAAAGCTCATTTTGTTTTTATTTGTATTATTACTACGGAGTAATGGGAGGCTTGGTGGTCCAGTGGTTAAAGCAAGGGGCTTGATACCAGGAGGTTCAAATCTCGGCTCAGACACTGACTCACTGTGTGTGTGACCGACCCTGAGCAAGTCGCTGCACCTCCTTGTGCTCCGTCCTTCGGATGAGACGTAAAACAAACGAGGTCCTATTGGAAGTGACTCTGCAGCAGCAGCAGCAGTTGTTGATGATGCATAGCTCACCCCCTAGTCTCCAAGTCGCTTTGGATAAAAGCGTCTGCTAAATGGCCAATTAATAATAATAATAATAATAATAATAATAACAATAATAATAATAATACTGTATTACAAGCTGGGAGGAGGTCTGACGCAGCGCTGTTGAGATCACAAGGTGATAAAGACAGCGCCGACGGGCTGCTGTTTGTAATCCTCAACCAGCGAAGCAAAGGAACACGCACACACACACACAAAAAAAACACACCTTTCTATTTTATTTTATCTGCTATTTAAACACTCCTTAAAAGGGATACTTTAGGTTTAGGGTTGCAGCCATTTCACTTCACAGCCGTCGATGAGGCACGCTGCTTTCTTTACATGATGCATCGCAACCGTCCTCCTTTCTGTGCTGCATTTCAAGTCGTGGCTTGGGTTCAGCACTAGGGCTCTCTATCCAGTCTGCTCTTCGCTGTCAGCGAACGAGAAGCAGAAGAGTGTAGACTTACAGTCTCTTGTGTGGAAGCCCAAAGTTTCTGTGTGTGGGGGGTGGGGGTGAAGGGGTATGAAAGCGCTGTGTGATTTATGACTGGCAACTTTGATCTTCTAAAAGGCTTGAAGGATTTACACAACAATAATTCTGTCTTGGACTGCACTTAAATGTGCTCGTGGCACCCGTCCAGAACAGATTTTAATACACTGAGCCACAGAGAGAGAGAGAGAGAGAGAGAGAGAGAGAGAGAGGGGGTGGAAATAATAACTCAAATTCACAGACCTTTACATGATGAAAGAAAGAGACAGAGGGAGAAGTAGTGAGAGAGAGTGAAGGAGGGGAAGAAAAAAGGAAACAAGTGAGAAATGGAAGGAAAAGACAGACAAAGACAGACAGAGGAGGGGTGATTGTAATCGTAACTCAGAGATCTACTACACTGGAGGTAACAGCCACCCAAATCACATCAGTCACTGTAGAGAATGCCCAGCCTGCACAGAATAGCTTGCAAAATATTTCACTCAAGAGTTCACTCACAGATACACATCGGCATTAAAAGGAGGTTGTTTTCAAAACGGAACGTTCCTACCAATCCTTTCCAAGAACAAATTCCCAGCCCAGATTACATTCCCAAGTCTTTCATGCGGATCAAGTACTGTATGTCACACAAGAATAAGAGAATCTAGATCACATACATACACATTCACACACACATGATTACAGATACACATTTACTTATATATATTTAGACTGCGCTTGTAGATCTCTTGATCCGCCCCTTCGGCTCTGCACTGGACTCGCCTGACCTCACCACCACGTTACTGGATCCTCAGCTGATGCACTATCCTTGCACTATTGCACTGCTAACATGTCACTGTAGATATAACTTGCTGTGATCCTAACTGGCTGCATCCTGGTTCAGATTGTATTCTAGTAGTGTTATTATTATTTGCACTTGCTGTAAACTACACTGTATTTAAATATGAAGCTTGCATTGTAACCCTGTGCTGCCCTGGAACACCTGTGTGAGTCGCCTTGGATAAAGGTGTCTGTCTATATATATATATATTCCAAAAAAGGGGGCATGTGTGCACTCCAACGAGGTGCCAACCATAAGGCTGTGGTATATAGAAAATAAAGAAGTCAATGTGGCGTCTTCCAGTTTGTAAGTGAAGTCCACCAAGACAGGTCGCACTCTCAAAATAAAAATTAAAAAACAGGACAGGACCACTGTGATTTTGTATTTTAAAAAGTTAAGTTTATTCCATTAAAAGCAAATAAAAAAAATACACAGCAAACAACGTGTTTCGACAACATGTCTTCATCAGGACTTCACTTAAAAACTGGAAGAATCAATCGTGAGTCCACATAGACTTCCAGTGTTTTCTATATAACCATTACAAAGCCTAGAGAGATGTCGTATTAAAAAAACACCTGGCAAACCATGGTAAAATACTGTCAAACCCGATTTACGGTGATAAACTTTTGCAAGGGTCTGTCCTTTCTTATAAAGCTTCAATGTAACCCCTGAGGGCTCAGCTTCACCGGCCAGCATCCCAGTGCTAATCCCAGCTGTGAGGAGTAATCCCTCACAGAACAACGCCCTCGTGAGCTGCTGATCCCCAGATTAAACACAGACTAAACACAGCGCAGCGCAGCTCAGAGGCCCTGTCTCTATACTCAGGGCAGCCCTCAGACCGCCACGGAGCTGCACAAACAGCACATCAAGGCTGCATTGTCCGCAGTAAGCTCGTTGTGATGGGGTGAGCCTTCTCTGTGCTCCAGCTCAACACGCTTGTGTGTCCAAACGTTTGGTTGTGTTGCTATAATCATCATCATCGGATGAGACGTAAAACAAACAAGATCCTATTAGAAGTGACTCTGCAGCAGCAGCAGCAGTTGTTGATGAAGCATAGTTCGCCCCCCTAATATCTGTAAGTCGCTTTGGATAAAAGCGTCTGCTGAATGACTAAATTAATTAAACAGGGCAGCAGTGTGGAGTAGTGGTTAGGGCTTTTGACCGGAGGGTTGTGGGTTCAATTCCAGGTGAGGGACACTGCTGCTGTACCCTTGAGCAAGGTACTTTACCTAGATTGCTCCAGTAAAAACCCAACTGTATAAATGGGTAACTGTATGTAAAAATAATGTGATATCTTGTAACAATTGTAAGTCGCTCTGGATAAGGGCATCTGCTAAGAAATAAATAATAATAATAATAAAACAAACAGTTCAGGGAACTTCTCTTTTATAAAACAGATGTATATTTATTTATAAATTTACTAACTGCGTTTCTGTTCACTGCTGTATCTAGGAGACACCTTCCAGACAATATACACACAAACACTATTGCGCATATACTCATATTCCATATACACTACTGTTCATATACTCTCACTGTAATAATAATATCTATTTTTATATAGCGCCTTTCATAGTGGACCACCATCACAAAGCGCTTTACAGAGGCAGGCTGTGAACTGTGCATTATATGCAGAGTCACTTACAATAGGACATTGATTTAACATCTCATCCGCAGGACGGGGCACAAGGAGGTGAAGTGACTTGCTCAGGGTCACACACAGCGAGTCAGTCAGTGGCAGAAGTGGGATTTGAACCGGTGGCCTTCTGGTTACAAGCCCTGGACTTTAACCACTGGACCACACTGCCTCCTGAAAACGTAGAACATTTTTTTCTTTCTTTTCACAGTTTCTAGATGGGGGTTCCCTGTTCAAAATCATTCTTTAAAAACGTGTACTGCAGTAAACTTTAATAGGGGACTTTCTCAAACCTTCCTAAGTTTTGTTTTTTTTTTCCTTCTGACTAGGACTGAAAGTAAATTTCTACAACCAGCATTGAGAGTTCCAGCTTTGAATAACTTATTGAAGGCTTATTACTGAGTGGTTTCATTTTTGTTTCTGTAAATCATTTTAAAAGAAATTTAAAAAGCCACGAGTCTCTCAAAACAAAAAGAACCAGTTTTAAAGGAATGCGCTTCATCTCACACATCTTATTTAATTTTTTATAAGTTTCAACTTTGTTTTATTTTTTTTGTATTCCTCGCTATTAGCCACACCAGGTAAGCGTGCTTGTGTGCGAGAGTATGCGAGTGCGTGAGAGTCTGCATTAGAATTATTATTAGGCAGACGCCTTTACCCAAGGCGACTCACACAGGTGTTCCAGGGCAGTACAGGGTTACAATGCAAGCTTCATATTTAAACAGTGTAGTTTACAGTAAGAGCAAATAACACTACCGAGTGTGTGAGAGTGTGCAAACCTGTCTCTGAGTGCAAGAGACAGAGAGTGGCTGCTGTCTGGAGGTATCAACCCCTCCTGCTGAGTGGCACTCAGGAACTCTCACAAACACCTGCCCTGCTAATAACAGCCCCGGGGAGAGGGGGGAGAGGGGGGGGAGGGGGGGGGGGGGCACTCGGATCAACACCTGCAAAGTGGCGGCTCTTTGATGCTTTGCGCCGCCCCATTAAAGAACCGACAAAGAGAAGAGAGACACACAAAACAAAAGCGCTCCTGGTGAGAACGCCCCCGAGCACTGGAGAGTCCGGCGTGGCTCGAGCACACCACAAACACCGCAGCCTGCATTCCTGTGTGCAGTGGGAAGAATAAAAGAAACCGTCCCTTCTGCTGTTCATGGTAGGAGCTAAAGGAGTGCAGAGATGCCTGCAGTGTCCAGAAATGCACTGCTGTGTCTTCTAAAGAGTAAGCAGCGGGGTTCCCAAAAATACGTCCCCCACGTGCTGCTGCAACTGTTTAAATAACGTACCTGTCATTTTTCTTTTCATTGTTAACATCCTGACAACTGTTTTTCTTTTTTTTTTTTTTTTTTACACTTGTAACTTTTTAAAGTCTGTTTCAGAGCTCTTTTCAAAATGGCCGTTCTAGTGCATTGGGGTTTGAGATCTGTTCTCTAAATCACACACAAAAGTGCTCTGGCTTTTCAGTTCCGTACCACATCGTGGATCGTTATCGCTGTGTCACCTTGTTTGACGATGTGGGCAATAATCCTGATGCTATCAGTGCACTAGAGCGGGCATTTTGAAAAGAGCTTTGAAACAGACTTTAAAAAGTGTAAAAAGTTGTCAGGATGTTAACAGTGAAAAGAAAAACGACAGGTGCGTTATTTAAACAGTTGTAGCAACACGTGGGGACGGGTAACGCTATATTTTTCGGAACCCCGTTACTTATTCTAATACAGCTTAAACAGTAATAGCACAAAGGTAAAGAACTGGAAGGGTTAGACAGACAATGGGGGGAGAGACACGGCGAGAACAGCAGCAGCACAGAGGTAGATTAGTGCAGGAGAGCAGCCATGGAATAAAGTTCAGGTGAATTAAGACCCCTCTTCGTTAGATGCTTACCGAAGAGCAAGGACATCACAATGCCCTCGGTAGATTAGGCGCGTGTCACTGGTGGGGCTCGTACAGAAAACGCGGGTTGAAGGTTAAAAATCAGAAGAAATTCTGCTCATTTATTTTTTTGGCAGATATCTTTAACCAAGGCCACTTGCATGTGTTACAGGGCAGTACAGGGTTACAATGCAATATTTAAATACAGTGTAGTTTACAGTGCAAATAATAATAATAATAATAATAATAATAATAATAATAATAATAATAATAATAAATAATAATAATAATAATAATAATAATAATAAATAATAATAATAATAATACTAGAATACAATATGAACTAGGATGCAGCCAGTTAGGATCACAGCAAGTTATATCTACAGTGACATGTTAGCAGTGCGATAGTGCAAGGATAGCGCATCAGCTGAGGATCCAGTAACGTGGTGCTGAGGTCAGGCGAGTCCAGTGCAGAGCAGGAGGGGCGGAGCAGGAGATCTACAAGCGCAGAGTAAACAGCTGCAAGCTGTTATAACGAATCCTCCTTTATTTTGATTGCCTTGCCTCACGGGAGACAGACAGTTTCCACTGAATCATCCTTATTAATTATAAGACAGCAGCCGAGTTTAAATGAAAGACATTCCTGTAACGTAGTGCTGAGGTCAAGCAATTAAAGAGTCGCTTTATATAATAAAAATCAGAACACACCCCGGCTTTAACCCTTGTTGCTACCAGGATTGGCTTATCACAGGAGAGTAGGAGCGAGTGAATGCTTTTTACCCAAACGAGAAGCGGGTAAACACCATATTCCCCAAACGAGGCGTGTCCAAACTCAGTTTACCCTCGACTAAGCTGCGTTAGAGGTTTTTAAAAGTCAAATTTATGACTGTTCCTCAGTAACACTCAAGTGAAGGTACACACAGCTGTTTTTGTGATGATTGGGGATGGGAGCGGGGGAGGATCCAGAGGCTGCTTGTCAAGCTCCACTAAAGGAATGCTAAACTACAGCTCTGGCCAAAAGTTTTGTATCGCCCTATAGAATTAACTCTTCATAAAGTCGAATGAAACCTGCTGAATAATGTTACATGTTAACATATTGAATTACACGTCGCTTTGTAGATTTCCATATACTTAAAAAATTAACAGTGAAAAATTTGACATTTCAAAATCTAACATGAAATACTATTGTACTACTATTTATGGCTTCCGGTAGACTTTTGCAACATCATTTTGCAGTTTCTTTGATTACATAATGTTAAATAAAAGATCTAAAATCATGTTCAAATATATATATTTTTTTTTAATTAGGTCTTAATCCTAAAATTCCAGGTGACACAAAAGTTGTAGCCACAGCTGTAGGTTTTTTTTTTTTAAATCAATGCATTGCTGGTTTTCAGCTTCATCCTCCCCCCCCAGTGCTTTAAAATGCTCTTATAAAATCCAGTTGTGGCTTATCAGAGTATAGGCTGATCAAATCAACCACCAAGTCAAGTAGATAAACATTAGATAAAACAAATAACAAGAATACAAAAATTAAATTAAAAAAAACAAGACTGCAAAGTAAACGCTTGGAAAACACAATGCCCTAAAACTGAATAACTTCTTTGTTTCATTTTTTGTTTTTTTAAAGATTTAAGAAAAGGAGAGAGAGGTGTCGCTCCGTTTCTCCGAGCGTCTCGTTAACCGATCATCTCCCAACGGCCTTTGTGTCCGGGAGTAATTCCAGCTGCTCCGATAGGAACGTCGATCCCTGCTGTCTCCTCACACACAGGCAGAAAAGCAAACTTTTGACGCGGCTCCCACTGAGGGAAGATGAAGATGCGAGGACTCTTTCAACAAGCGAGACACGAGGGGATTTCAGAGATAGAAATGAGACTCCTATTGCAAACAGCGTCACCCATTCCAGGTCTTACTACATGCTCGATTAGCCACAGTGTACAGGTAACACTCTCACAGTAAAACCAGGAATAGATCAAACTGCTATGCGATTGGAGCCTTATTTCCATTCCTCCAAGTCGGTTATGGAAGGAGAAAAAAAATAAATACAAAAATGCACCAAATATAATTCCAAAGCAAACACACTACACCCCTCAAATGAATTGCCCAAGTTGTTTATTTTTGGCTTTTTATTATTAGTAGTAGTATTATTATTTGTTTATTTAGCAGACGCCTTTATCCAAGGCGACTTACAGAGACTAGGGAGTGTGAACTATGCATCAGCTGCAGAGTCACTTACAACAACGTCTCACCTGAAAGACGGAGCACAAGGAGGTTCAGTGACTTGCTCAGGGTCACACAGTGAGTCAGTGGCTGAGGTGGGATTTGAACCGGGGTCCTCCTGGTTATAAGCCCTTTTCTTTAACCACTGGACCACACAGCTTAGTAGTAGTAGTAGTAGTAGTAGTAGTAGTGGTAGTAGTGGTAGTAGTGGTAGTAGTAGTCACTGTCTGACAAAGAAGTTGTCCAGGGAGAAATGGATGAAAGGGATCAAATCCCAATAAGATTTTGATTTACACATCGTCACCGCAGACTAAAGAGAGGGAAGGAGAAAGGGAACGAGGGAAGGGAGAGAGTGATGAAGGGAGGAGGGGGGGTCTGTGTATCAGTGCCTTCCCATGGGGTCCCCTTGAAGCTGCTATCCATCACTGCGGAAAGCGATGATGCGTGCGGGGCGCTGTTACCGGTCGAACAGCAACAGAAGCCTGACCAACGGCTGCAGAGACTGGGAAGACATCGCAAGAGCAAGCGGAGATCAGCAGCAACACCGCGAGAAGGACTGAGCGCACAGCACACTGAAAAAAGGCAAGAAAAACATGCATACAAAACAAAATCACACGCACACACACACACAATTACAATTACACAGGTGTGCCAAGGTTCAACTCCAATTACATTACAATTGCAGTTAATTACACAATTACATTTGTAACTGCTACAGGGTAGATGAAGTGTGTATGGGGTTCCTCCTTCTTAAACAGCAGGGGTGGGGGTGGGCTGCCTTTCAGCGAGGGAGGGGTGTGTCTCTCCTCCCTAGCTGTTTCCGTGGGATGGCCAGCCGTTGCCAGGCAGAACTTTAATAACAGGCAGAGCAAACACTGTAAATTCACTGCTGCCTCAGAAGGAGTCTCCAAGATATCCAGCCTTGCCTGTAATTTTTCCTCTCCCTCCCTCCCTCCAGCAGCTGTTTGCACTCTAGAGTACGACTGACAAGTTGCTTTGAAACTTTGAAACAGCTCTCCCTGCATTTATAAGCGGGGCTCAGGCGGGGGGGGGGGGGGGCTGTTGTAAATATGTCAGAAGGTGGAACACTTGTACTCTGCAATTTTCTATTTCTATTTTTTTTTAAAAAGAGTTACGGCTGCAGAAACGTGTACCCATTAAAAGGTGATGTATTTTATACCGTGTTCAACAGCTCGTACATCATCAAACTAGACAATAAAGAAAACCACACTTTTTTTGCCTCTCTCTCTCTCTCTCTCTCTCTCTCTCTCTCTCTCTCTCTCTCTCTCTCTCTCTCTCTCTCTCTCTGTCTCTCTCTCTCTCCCTCCCTCCCTCCTGTCTTCTATGATTTATGACTGGCCCCTCCACAGTTGGCCTTCTGGCAGGCTCTGCTGGAATGGATTGTACTGTTAGCACCTAAATAACCTTTCACAAGCATTTTTTTACAAGCGTTTGTTTAAATGATGCACCTACGGGTATTGATCGGGGATATGCATGAAGAAAAAAATAATCATAATAAAATAAAAATCCTACAAACAAAAATATATATCTCAGTGCAGGTTACAAAGGAACTTGATCAATTGCCTGATCGTTGAAAGCTTATGGATCGGTAAGAGACGTTGCTAATGACTTTTTTTAGCCAAGCAGTCATCCTTCATTGCTGTGATCTCCCTTTCCCTCTCGTTCTGGGCTGTGCAAGGATTTGTTGACCTTGCTGGGCACTAACTGAAGGGCTGCAGAGGGTGCTGGGAGCGAATGCACAAAAAAAACGCTGCTAGAAAGCCAGGAGGTCTCTCTTGCAGTGCTGCTGCTGTGAATAAACCAGTGCACTCAGATACAGAGGGGTCCTCATAATCACACAGGAGCTGAAAGGGTTAAAAACATTTTTAAAAATAAAGGAGGTTTGGTGGTCCAGTGGTTAAAGAAAGGGATCTTGATACCAGAAGGTTCAAATCCCGGCTCAGCTGTGTGTGTGTGACCCTGAGCAAGTCACTTAACCTCCTTGTGCTCCGCCCTTCGGATGAGACGTAAAACCAAGGTCCTATTGGAAGTGACTCTGCAGCAGCAGCAGCAGCAGTTGTTGATGATGCATAGCTCACCCACTAGTCTCTGTAAGTCGCTTTGAATAAAAGCCTCTGCTGAATTATGAATTAATAATAAATAAACGACTGTGTATAACATCGTCATGCTTTCATTACCTGGCATATCATCTCGTAATAGAGTGAGGTATTGTTTGTGTCGTGATACAAGACCTAAAGCAAAGTCTAGCTCACTGCATGTAGTTATTATTATTTGTTTATTTAGCAGACGCCTTTATCCAAGGCAACTTACAGAGACTAGGGTGTGTGAACTATGCATCAGCTGCAGAGTAACTTACAACTACATCTCACCTGAAAGACGGAGCACAAGGAGGTTAAGTGACTTGCTCAGGGTCACACAATGAGTCAGTGGCTGAGGTGGGAATTGAACCGGGGACCTCCTGGTTACAAGCCCTTTTCTTTAACCACTGGACCACACAGCCTCCTAGTTCACCAAGCAGTTCTTGAATGAAGTGTGTTTTATAGCTGGTATGACGACGAAGACATACTCTCCCCAGCTCGTTACATGCTTGCCTCTTAACAAAATAGTCCCGTCATTAAAACAACTGAACTTCTTATTATTATTATTTATTTCTTAGCAGACGCCCTTATCCAGGGCGACTTACAATTGTTACATGATATCACATTATTTTTACATACAATTACCCATTTATACAGTTGGGTTTTTACTGGAGCAATCTAGGTAAAGTACCTTGCTCAAGGGTACAGCAGCAGTGTCCCTGACCGGGGATTGAACCCACGACCCTCCGGTCAAGAGTCCAGAGCCCTAACCACTACTCCACACTGCTGCCATCGTACAGGCAGCCACCTCAGGACCCTCACATGGAAGGGCCAGGTCAATCCCATTTCCTTTTTAAAATCAAATTCCCAACTCCTATTCCTTCGAAGGACATGGAAATGATATTTTAGGAGATGCGATAATGGCTGTGCGATCGTTCAGCTGCTTTCATTTGCAGCCAGTTTTAACTGACTAACAAAACAGCGACTTCGATGCAAGTCATGTGTTGCCACTCTTGCAAGAAGCTCATTTTAACAGAAGGCTGCTCGTGGCAATTGTGATCGAGGCGTTTGGAATTGATTATTCAGTGTCGGGATCATGACTGCTTGTGTGGGTATGGGGACAGTGGCGATTATGGCAACTATCTGGCCACTGGTCCCGTCTGTTAAGGGGAGGAGAAGAAGTCACCGCCCTCTGAAAGAGGAACTGATCTGACGATGCCAGAGTCAGCCGGGTGCGCCGTGACGACGCCACGCCTTTCCCCGTCCCGGCAACGGGACTGCCTGCATCAAGGTGGAAGTTGGGGAGGTGGAGGGTTAGGATTGGGAATTGAAAACCAGGAATTGACCCCGATGCAGATCATATGGCAACCTGCATATCGCGATACAGATCGGATCGGGACATCAGCGTACAGCGATGCCCCTTACACAGTCACCCTCCCCCATCAAATCAGACCAGTTTCATTGTTTTAAACTTTGAGGGAAGTATTTTTCCTCCCCACAAAAAGCACTGCAACAGACGATCGTGCGTTAGCTGGATTCCTAAAATGGAACGATTCCAGGAAGAGAAAAGTGCAATGACACAATGCAAAAATGTTGTATTCATGCACAGCTAAGGAAACCATGCAGTGCAATCCTATCTTCCCCATTGTGGGTGTAACGTCTTGTGGGATGCCACTGAATAGCAATTAGGTTTATATTGTATTAAGCGATTGTTCTTTGATGCTAAAAAAAAAAAAAAAAAAAAAAAGTTAAATCCTTAAATACTGGAAAAAGGAGAGAACTGTCCAACTTTCACAGAATGGAAACTTTGACTGCGGTGTGTATTACAGCTGCAGAGGCTCTACCACAGAGATACAGGATAATTGAATTTAAAAATGTGGGACCCATTTATAAACAAATTACAAAAACAGATTATATTTATATTACTGTCAGCTTACTACTGCTGTAACGTTTGTCATCGGACTATTGCTACGATGATGTAATAATTATCACTGAAGGTATGGGTTTAGACTTCCACTTGCATGACTGTTAAAGTTATGTATATGCAATTGATCAAGTTCCTTTGTAACCTGCACTGAGATATATATTTTTGTTTGTAGGATTTTTATTTTATTACATAACTTTGGGGGGTTGGGGGGGTTGAAAAACGATAAAATCCCACCTCTGGCACTGACGGTCATCGGTTCAAATCCCACCTCTGCCACTGACTGACTCACTCACTGTGTGTGACCCTGAGCGAGTTGCTTCACCTCCTTGTGCTCCGTCCTGCGGATGAGATGTAAAATCAATGTCCTATTGTAAGCGACTCTGCATATAACGCACAGTTCACAGCCTGCCTCTGTAAAGCGCTTTGTGATGGTGGATCACTATGAAAGGCGCTATAAAAAAAGAATGACATTATATTATTATATTATTAAAAGTAACTGAAGGGGAACGGTGGGGGCTATGCCTTTAAAAGCAATGGAACACCCCCCCCCCCTTCTGCAGTAAAACAGGCTTTCATGAGTTTTATGACTTGCAATAAATTACTGTCACTGTTTAGCTTGGAAAGCAAGGCTGATTTTAACCACCGAACTTCAAGACGCTGACAATGCTATAACCGGCCGGCTGGCTTCTTTTGCACTTGACGTGGCTCCAACCCAGCATCCCAAAGCCCAGCCAAGACACACAGGCCTTATTACAAGTGAAGCGAAGAGCAGTAAAGCACAGCGGTGGGTGCATCGCATGCATGGGGCATCTTAAGCATGAGGTCACCCTGTTTTGTAAGCGCCCTCCAGTTTGATCCATGCCTGGTTTTACTAGGAGTTTAATAACACACACACACACACACACCTGAGCTTGTTACCCAGACACACTGTGGCTGATCAAGCTGGTAGTAACAAAACCTGGAATCGGTTTAACTGCTATGCAATAGTAGTTTGATTTCCATCCCTAAACTAGCATTTCTGTTTGTTTTTTTTAATTCCTTATTATATATTAACTTTTTTTAATGGCAAAAATACAAGGGTTAACGATTGGCTAACGAGTGTTCTAGCCTGTGCAGTTATGACGTCATACCAGCACAGTTGTGAAATTTCAGAATCTCTGACCAGTTCACTTTGGGAGAGGGGGAGAGGGGGAGAGGGAGAGGGAGAGGGAGGGAGAGGGGGGAGAGAGAGGGGGAGAGGGGGAGAGGGGGGGAGAGGGGGGCTGCCATTCTATAAGCGCAATAGCATCGCACTCCCCAGCCGTGCCCATATTGGACCGTATTTGAACACCCGCTCTGTAACTCGTGCAAAAGTGTTGCGGTATCCAGTCTGAACTCAAACTGACGCGGAGAAAAATGTCATCAGTACGGTACTTCATTAGTCTCATGCTGTCAGTTGGTTGTTTTTTTAAAACCAGGCTGTTGACCCGCATACAGTAGCAACTCTCAACCCGTTAATATTTAAAAAAACATTACATAAGACCTTAACGCTTTGTACTCCAAACCACGCCGTTTTTGCCAAACATTGTAGTTTACTTTTGACAGTTAAATATAACAAAAAAAGCATAGTAAGCTTGTAAAGAATAATACTACTACGACTACTGCTACCACTAATAATAATAATAATAATAATAATAATAATAATAATAATGTTATATGACATAAACAACATAGGCCGACCTGTCGAAATGTGGTTATGCAATTTCTGACTTTTTTAAAATGTTTTAATTTGTTGAGGGAACATTGAAAAGAAACAGTACCATATTTAGAAAATGTTATCATAGTAACTCGTAGTAATAATAATAATAATAATAATAATAATAATAATAATAATAATAATAATAATAATAATAATAATAATAATAATAATAATCACCTCGAAGCGCCACTCAGGTGGCAGACGCGCGCCCCCACACGTGCCGCCATCTGCGTTATGACGTAATTTACGCGCAGGTGTGCGATTAAACTCTTTATTAAGTTCAGGTGTATGTGTCTCGATTTGAAACACGGGGACCCCCTCCTTTATAAACAGGCAATACACCAAGCCAGTGAACAGGTAAATAACAGCGAAAAAAATACACAAATCTTACTTCACCTATGCAAGAATCCACACCGCCAGCAATCAGCAATTGTCGGGTATAATTTGAAAAACTTGTCTGTGTGTGGGTTTTTTTAAAGCATTTTTTAAACAATTACACTTCTGGTAACTTAAATTGAATGATGTAGGAACTATTCCATTATTTCCAGTTGTTAAAGTCTTGAACAACAGTTTTTATGTCGGCTACTGAAATGCAATGACGCGCCTGGACAGGCTACGGGCCGGTGGGTACGCGTGCACGCATTAAGACGGTGTAACGGGGGAGTTACACACTTTTAGTTGGTCCAATTGCTGTACATTTAGAACAAAAACCAGCAGTGACACCGGCTCTCCGGGATCAGGGTTCGAGACCCCTGATATGGAACCAACTCCCCAGTAATGTTGTTGAAGCCGACCCCCTGGGATCCTTCAAGAAGCTGCTTGATGAGATTCTGGGATCAATAAGCTACTAACAACCAAACGAGCAAGATGGGCCGCCTCTCGTTTGTAATCTTTATGTTCTTGTTATATAGATAGAAATAAGATCCATTTTTGAGCAGTTTGATCCATTCCTGGTTTTACTATGAGTTTAATAAAACAGACCTGATTTTTTTTTTTGTAATCCCAATCCAGATTGCAGCAGAACTCCAGTCCGCGTCTTGCGTTTCCCTGACCCTGAGCTGTCAGGGAGACGGGAAAGGAGATTAATGGTCTGGGCGGGCCGCTTGAATAATGGTTTGTTTGATGTGACAAGCGTGATAGGCGCTGATTTACTTACAGACAGATAGCCTTTTAATTGAGCAGCTCTATCCCTCGTCACTTCAAAGCCGAGGAAACTGACAGGGGCCCCATTTACTGAGAGAGAGAGAGAGAGAGAGAGAGCGCTGACTGACTGACTGACAGCGCCTCTGTTTTCTCCTTTTTTTGGTTCTTTCCATAAAGGTGCGCCCGAATCTGACTGTAGCTAATAGGAGAGGAAGAAAGAATGCGTTTAATTATTATTATTATTATTATTTTGTAATATTTTTATTAATTTTGTGTTGGTCTAATTATGAAACGTCTTCATTTTAAGGAGGGGTGGTGAATTGTTTTCCCATAACTTGTACTTTTAAAAAAAAAATAATAATAATAATCACACAGGTAACAGTAATAGGCTATCTGTTAACAAAGGTCGACGCATTTTCATTTTTAAAAAAGCGTACTAATTATTATAAAAGTTTTATTTTTCTTATGAATATTACAGAAGACGGCTTTTGCAAAGTCTTTAGAAACTCTGTATTTTTAAAAGTTGTGCTGCCGTGTAAGCAGCGTGTAGTAACCGTGTTAAATAAATGACAGCGATGCGAGTATTTTGCAATACTAACGCTGAATAGTGTAGTATCACTACTACAGTGCTTACCACGGGGAGATAGCAGTTTATATAATAATATATTATACCGGTCACACACAAGTACTAATTCTATTAGATTTTAAACACACAAACCCGTATTTAAATGTAACGGAGTGTCGGTAGATGACTTGTGCTCTCCAACACCGAAACGTTAGTCTGGCCGATCTGCCCATATAATTACTTGCTTTTTAATTTGTTTTGTTTTTATAAACCCGTGTGACTGTGCTGTTTTAAAAAGCAATGGTATGGTAATTATTACAAAATTATTAACCTCGGTTTTACGTCTCATCGGAAGGAGGGAGAGCAAGGAGGTTAAGTGGCTTGCTCAGGGTCACACACAGAGTCAGTGGCTGAGCCGGGATTTGAACCTCCTGGTATCAAACCCCTTTCCTTAACCACTGGACCCCCAAGCCTCCTAAACGTGTTATTATATGGAAAGTGTTTTGCAAAACCATGAAAACCGGCCGAAAGAACTGGAGTCGGATGAAACGGCGTGTTTCGTGTTCGATGACGTCACCACCACGGTGTTGCAATAGAAAAACATAAAATAAAACACGTCGTGAATTCAGCTATCAAACTGTCGGTTTTACAGCCAACCACCGAATGATAAATCTAAGGAAAGTGTGGTGAGCAAACCTCGCTGTATGAAAGCAGGGCTTTGTTTCTTCTGGCTGAATGTAGCTTTTTTTTTTAAACAATGCAACCCCCCCCCCCCCCCCCCCCCGCCCCGTGCATTTCCCACATAAGGGTTAGTTTACCATGTTAATATGCTTTACCACACCTCTCTGTGCTTTACAATGCTTCCCTATGCTTTACCAGACCTCTCTGTGCTTTACAATGCTTCCCTATGCTTTACCAGACCTCTCTGTGCTTTACAATGCTTCCCTATGCTTTACCACGCCTCTCTGTGCTTTACAATGCTTCCCTATGCTTTACCACACCTCTCTGTGCTTTACAATGCTTCCCTATGCTTTACCACACCTCTCTGTGCTTTACAATGCTTCCCTATGCTTTACCACACCTCTCTGTGCTTTACAATGCTTCCCTATGCTTTACCAGACCTCTCTGTGCTTTACAATGCTTCCCTATGCTTTACCACACCTCTCTGTGCTTTACAATGCTTCCCTATGCTTTACCACACCTCTCTGTGCTTTACAATGCTTCCCTATGCTTTACCACACCTCTCTGTGCTTTACAATGCTTCCCTATGCTTTACCACACCTCTCTGTGCTTTACAATGCTTCCCTATGCTTTACCACACCTCTCTGTGCTTTACAATGCTTCCCTATGCTTTACCACACCTCTCTGTGCTTTACAATGCTTCCCTATGCTTTACCACACCTCTCTGTGCTTTACAATGCTTCCCTATGCTTTACCACACCTCTCTGTGCTTTACAATGCTTCCCTATGCTTTACCAGACCTCTCTGTGCTTTACAATGCTTCCCTATGCTTTACCACACCTCTCTGTGCTTTACAATGCTTCCCTATGCTTTACCACACCTCTCTGTGCTTTACAATGCTTCCCTATGCTTTACCAGACCTCTCTGTGCTTTACAATGCTTCCTATGCTTTACCACACCTCTCTGTGCTTTACAATGCTTCCCTATGCTATACCAGACCTCTCTGTGCTTTACAATGCTTCCCTATGCTTTACCAGACCTCTCTGTGCTTTACAATGCTTCCCTATGCTTTACCAGACCTCTCTGTGCTTTACAATGCTTCCCTATGCTTTACCAGACCTCTCTGTGCTTTACAATGCTCGACTATGCTTCACCAGACCTCTCTGTGCTTTACAATGCTTCCCTATGCTTTACCAGACCTCTCTGTGCTTTACAATGCTCGACTATGCTTCACCATGCTTTCACTGTGCTTTATTACACTTCGCTGTGCTTTTACGATGGGGCACTTTTATAAGGGAAGCAATTAATCGATCAATGCACGTTTAATTGAGGTTTGCAACATAAAAGCAATCCCGATCAATACTCAATGAATGGTTACGGGTCTAGCTGTGTCTGTACCCCAGTTTGAGATCCCCAGTGTCAGGAGACAGAGCGTTTCGGGTGCCGGGCGTGTCCCGAGTCCCGTGAGCGGATCGCTTGAAGGTCTTTCCGGGCACAATTCCTTTGGAAGTCAGCTGGAATTTCACACATCATCGTGCAGCAATAACCTGGCAGGGCTGAACTCCTGGGCAAGCCACTCAAGGCTGGATCCTCTGTCTGCTGGTGCACAGAAACCTTCTTTTTAGTTTTTCTTTCGTTCCTCCCCACCCCCTAGCCCCCATAGCCCCCATAGCCCTCTCTCCTCCGTGCACAGCGATTTACTTGTATTGTAACACTTGAAATGTATTTGCTTACGATTGTAAGTCGCCCTGGATAAGGGCGTCTGCTAAGAAATAAAATAATAATAAAATGAGGCTCCACCTACAACACAGACTGTTCTGTAAATAAAACTAATAGACAGACAGAGGTACAAGATTCGCAGATACATCACAGCGCACAGACAGATCTGGAGAGATAGACAGATAGATAGACAGACAGACAGACAGACGAGATGGCCAGAAAGATACAACAGCGACAGTCGCGCAGGCAGACGGACTAGAGATAAACAGATGAACGAAAGAGCTGCATTGCCCGGCAGACTCGGATGCAGGCAAACTGATAGCCAGACAGTCAGACACGCAGATATCACGGGGGGTATATTTACAGATTGAGAGAATGAAACGCTGGCGTTGTGAAGCTTCTTGACAACGCTGCTCTGTGCGGCGCGTGTGAGTGTCTGAGTGTTCCGTCACTGCTGAACCAGCTACCAGGTACAGGTGTTCAGCAGATGACAGATTGGCAGGACGTCAGACAGCTAGCCTCTCTTAACTATAATCTATAGTCATCTAGAGACAGACGGCTAGATCTGAAGAGCAGCCACAGCACTGGCAGTCAAAGCAACTGAACCCACACTTATCCCTTAGAAAAGTCGACCACAGTATTTCAGCAGGTTGCTTTTGCTATGTTTATGCATTTGCCATAGTTTACACTGGTTTGTCATGTTTATCAATATGCTTTACCATACCTCTCTGTGCTTTACAATGCTTCCCTATGCTTTACCAGACCTCTCTGTGCTTTACAATGCTTCCCTATGCTTTACCAGACCTCTCTGTGCTTTACAATGCTTCCCTATGCTTTACCAGACCTCTCTGTGCTTTACAATGCTTCCCTATGCTTTACCACACCTCTCTGTGCTTTACAATGCTTCCCTATGCTTTACCAGACCTCTCTGTGCTTTACATTGCTTCCCTATGCTTTACCAGACCTCTCTGTGCTTTACAATGCTTCCCTATGCTTTACCATACCTCTCTGTGCTTTACAATGCTTCCCTATGCTTTACCAGACCTCTCTGTGCTTTACAATGCTTCCCTATGCTTTTACCATACCTCTCTGTGCTTTACAATGCTTCCCTATGCTTTACCATACCTCTCTGTGCTTTACAATGCTTCCCTATGCTTTACCACACCTCTCTGTGCTTTACAATGCTTCCCTATGCTTTACCAGACCTCTCTGTGCTTTACAATGCTTCCCTATGCTTTACCATCCCTCTCTGTGCTTTATTACCCTGTGCTGTTACTAGGGGAGACTTTCATATGGATTAACAAATAAAAATAGCACGATTTGGAGTGATTGTCCCCGCCCTTTCCTTTCAGGTGAGCAACCAACCAGCTGCTTCCTCAATCGACTGACACGCTTAGCAGCCAGTCAGATGCTTTGATCCAGAAGGCACTGCTGGGGTGAAATAAATGCCTAAGGAAGTGCAGCAGTAACAGACTTCCTGTAAGGCAATGGAAGACAAGGCAAGCAAACTGAGAACTGTCTATAACCAGATGTTGCGGTTTGAAAAAAAAGAAAAATGACACGTTTGCTGTAACATGTGTTTCTTTCAAAACTGAAAGTGACAGGGAAGACGCCTGCATGTTTGAGGGGGTGGAGGGGGTCCTGCAACGAGATCCCAGGCTGGTTCCTGAATTACCCCTAAAATAACGAGACCGCCTCTCCCACACTCCCGAACACTCAATCTGCAATGCATCTGAACAAACACAATCTGTGCCTCCAGCCTCCCTTTTGCTATTAATCTACCAGCAATGAAGACTATTACAGATTTTATTTTCATTGCTAGTATTTATCCAGTGCCACATGCTGGCATCTGCAGTTACAATGACAGCTTGCATTTTCCTCTTGTCTTGCGATACATTATGCCCAATACATTACATACAGCAGGGCAATGTCTAACACTGTGTAGAGTGAGTTAACCTGCCTACAGCTCTGGCCAAATGTTTTGCATCACCTTACAGAATCAGTTCTGGTCACCTTGTTACAAAAAAGATATTGCTGCTCTAGAAAGAGTGCAAAGAAGAGCAACCAGAATTATCCCGGTTTTAACAGGCATGTCATATGCAGACAGGCTAAAAGAATTGAATCTATTCAGTCTTGAAAAAAAGAAGACTACACGGCGATCTGATTCAAGCATTCAAAATCCTAAAAGGTATAGACAATGTCGACCCAGGGTACTTTTTGTGACCTAAAAAAAGAAACAAGGACCAGGGGTCACAAATGGAGATTAGATAAAGGGGCATTCAGAACAGAAAATAGGAGGCACTTTTTTACGCAGAGAATTGTGAGGGTCTGGAACCAACTCCCCAGTAATGTTGTTGAAGCTGACACCCTGGGATCCTTCAAGAAGCTGCTTGATGAGATTCTGGGATCAATAAGCTACTAACAACCAAACAAGCAAGATGGGCTGAATGGCCTCCTCTCGTTTGTAAACTTTCTTATGTTCTTAAATGAAACCTGCTGAATAGTGTTACACATTAACATACTGAATTACACACCACTGTGTAGTTTCCATATACTTAACTGAAAAAACGGACGCAAAATTGAAAAAAGTGACAACTGTACTACTATTATGGCTTCCGGTAGACTTATTTTGCTACATCGTTTTGTAGTTTCTTGAAATTACATGATATTAAATAAAAGATTTTAAATCATGTCTCAATCCTAAAATTCTAGGTTATGCAAAATGGCCACAATTCTGCAGTGTTGAAAGTTTTAAAAAATCTATTATTTTTTCAATAGCCGGTCCACCTAAGCCGTTATAATCTGGGCCACTTTATTAGCACCTGTTCTGAACGTCGGTTTGATCCACACTTTGCCCCGACTCCACAAGGTGTTGGAAGGCGTCTCGAAGGGATTGGTTCAGGGAGGCTGGCAGTGGATCGTGGTGAGGAAACGTGTCGATCAAGTTCATCCCAAACATGCTCGACTGGATTGAGATCCAGGGATTGTGGCAGCTGTGGGTGATGCCGGATGTCTCTGCCACGCTCCTCAGACTATGCACCCACAATTCTGGCAGTATTTTATATATATAGTGCCTTTCGTGTCGCCGTATCTCAACGTCTCGGGTAAAACAGAAAGAGGCCTGCAGTATAAAGAAGCAATTCAAATTACAAACCCCGGTCTTTGCTGGGGATTCCAGAGGGTGCGTCTCATTGGCTCTGGCGCTCCCTCGGGTTAGAGAGGCAAAACCAGCAGAGACTGTTCCTCCGCATCGTGCTACAGCGGACCCGACCGGCCAGGCGTCCAGCGAGCTCAGAGCGGACACCTGCAGGGCTGGCATGTGTCCTCCAGAGGCTGGTAGCTCGCTGGCGTCCGCTCTCGAGTTCCTGGGGGTAGAAGAGGAAGCTGGCTCGGTTGTGGGATCAGAGGACACCCGCTGAACCTTCAGTTCAACTGAGCTGTGCGGGGAACGGCTGCTGTGAGGGGAGAAAAAATAATTGGACATTCTGAATTGGGCACGCTAAATAAATAAAAAATGCAGACTAAAAGAAACTTGGAAAAGTCTGGGGGGAAAAAAAAGAGGATTCAGATTTTAACTTGGTGACCCTCCTGTGAGCTACATCCCTCAAAAATGTCTTCATTAAAAAAAAGAAATCCCTAGGAGAACACACAGATACAAGCGGATTTCTGCTCCCTCGCGCTGCTCTTCATACTGTGTCGACATCCATAAATCTGTCATATTAAATTAATCGGAAGTGATTTATAATGCTTTGCCATTCTCTCTCTCTCTCTGTCTCTCTCTCTCTCTCTCTCTCTCTCTCTCTCTCTCTCTCTCTCCCCTTCTCCCTCTCCCTCCCCCTCCCTCTCTCTATCTCTCCCTTTCCCTCTCTATCTCCCTCCCTCTCTTTCCCTCTCCCTGTCCCTCTCCCCCTCTCCCTCTCCCCTCCCTCTCTCTATCTCTCCCTTTCCCTCTCCCTCTCTCTGCCTCTCCCCATCCCTCTCTCTCCCTCTCCTTCTCTCTCACTCTATCTGTCTCTCCCCCACCCCCTCCCTATCTCTCTATCCCTCTCCCTCTCTCTATCTCTCTCTCTCTCTCTTTATTACTAAAGAAATTCAATCTAACCCTCATAAAAAATTGGTCTATAAAAAGCATTAGCTGGCTACTCAAACAGACTTGTAGAAAAAAAAACCTGCAGGTATATCAGACAAAACCTTCCTCTCCTCCTCCCCCCCCCCACTTCTCTCCTCCTCCCTTACCTCTTTTAAAACTCAAAATGTTAAAGCCCCTTCTTTTGTTGGCACAAGACAAGGCAAAGGAGATTTAGCTAAAAAGTGGAGTGTGATATGAGATGAAGGGATGACATTAATGCTTTGACAGCTGTGGAAGGAGTAGGTGTTCTTTGAGCTGATAAAATACTGTGTGGGGCGGGTGCGGCAGCTATCATTAACAGCATTAAAAGCTAATGAGCAATTTAATTGGCACACCGATGAAGGCTCTAGCACAGTGTTGTCAAACTCCAGTCCTCGTCAGCCGCGGGGGATCTTCTGGTTTTCATTCCAACCGAATCTCTCGGTTCACATAATTGATCTAATTATTTGTTCAATTGGACATGTTTAATCCTTTTTCAAGGTCTTTTACAGTTGATGAGTCCATAAAATGCACCCAATTCAAGGTTCACTGCCTGTGAAACATGTTGCAGCCTGGAGAGAAGTGTTAAATGCGTCCCAATTAATCAAAAGAATTAAGCCAATTAAGTAATTGAGAGCTCAGGTGGATTGAAAATCAGACGACACCGCAGCCCTTTGGGAATGGAGTCTGACAGCCCTGCTACGTGTCTACTTGACTTCTTATTATTTATTTCTTAGCAGACGCCCTTATCCAGGCTGACTTACAATTGTTACAAGATATCACATTATTTTTACATACAATTACCCATTTATACAGTTGGGTTTTTACTGGAGCAATCTAGGTAAAGTACCTTGCTCAAGGGTACAGCAGCAGTGTCCCCCACCTGGGATTGAACCCACAACCCTCCGGTCAAGAGTCCAGAGCCCTAACCACTACTCCACACTGCTGCCCTCTTGTAGCTATTTTGGTTATTAAATAACTTTAAAGATGAGTTGTATGTGTATTTATTTATTTGAACAATTATTTTTATTTTCCTCTCTGGAATTTATAGCACCTTGAAGTGTCGGTAACTGTTTTCAGCTTGTATCCCACCATGCTCTGGTTTCTTGGTTGCTGGTGGTTCATGGGAGTTCCAAAGCCTGCTGGGAGATTGAGTTCTTTCGCACCATGCATACAGAGGCCCCCTCACACACCAGGTGAAGGGCAAGACTACGTGAAAGTTGTCAGGCATGCAAACCGGCTTTCTGACTTCAAAAAGGAGTAAAATTGAAACGGGGCAGTCGAGACACCGAGAGGATCTTATATTGTCAGGTGACACGAGGGTAGGTTTTTAAAACCGGCACCCCCTTTCTCTCCATGTAATTATTGCAACAGTAAAAATTTCCATTAGCTTTAGATTCCAACCATATGAAATCGGGAACTAGTGTGATTATTCAAGCTGGAATCCGGCCATGGCACAGGGCACTAAGGAAAAAGTATGGCACAGATTTTTTTTTTTCTTTTTTAATGAAAATATACAGCAATGTTTCATTTTGGAACTGAAAATCTGGGGCAAAACAGGCAAGTGAGCGATTGTCTCATTTAATGGATGATTTTAACAGACCACACCTGCGATTCATTTAAAATAGTCACCAGAAAAGGAACACGGAGCCACACGCGATAAAACGCAGGAGACTTTTTAGAAGTTGTTTAAGACGCCTGATTAAAGCACAAAGCGGTCTGACATTTTCACACACGAGTGTGTTTCTATATCACTGATTACTGAGCGGAGATTGAAATTCTCACACCCAGAGGTTTGCATGCAGGCGGGTATATGAAGGACATCGATGACAGATCTTGAGGTGTTCTGATACATTTGTACACGGCTGTTGCTATAACAACCGTTGGGAATTTTTCTAATTTATAGAATTATATTATTATGTAACTGCAATTAAGTAGGAAGACAGTTAGAATTTGTATTTCAAGAAATGCGCTGATGCCTTGAATGTGGTTACGAGACTTACGCGTTTTATAATGTTTTGCCAAATAAACAGCAGCATTATTTGGTGGCAAAATGCATCACCTCTGAACGCCTACCTTGTTATTGAACAGAAACCAGGCAGAGGTCTGAATAGACGGCCGGCTAATGAAAAGCACGCTGTGTTTGCGGTTTGCGCATTTATTTATTTATTTTTTTAAGCATGGGACTTGTGTTTGGTTTCTGCAGCACGCTGTTATGAATTAAGACTGCGATTATAAAGAGACTAAATTAGATTTTTTTTTTTTAGATAGATTTTACAAATGTACTTTTTAGAGGTATTTAGTATTAATTTGAGTCAGGAAGCGCACAATGACTTTAGATACTAGTATTAGCAGTAATAGTATTATTAAGAAGACTAAGAACGAAGAAAAATCACTTTTATTATGTGGGCAGCAGTGTGGAGTAGTGGTTAGGGCTCTGGACTCTTGACCGGAGGGTCGTGGGTTCAATCCCAGGTGGGGGACACTGCTGCTGTACCCTTGACCAAGGTACTTTACCTAGATTGCGCCAGTAAAAACCCAACTGTATAAATGGGGGATTGTATGTAAAAAACAGTAATGTGTAAAAAAAAAAAAAATGTAATTGTATGTAAAAATAATGTGATATCTTGTAACAATTGTAAGTCGCCCTGGATAAGGGCGTCTGCTAAGAGATAAATCATATTCACGTTGGATTACCTATAGGCCTCGACAGCTGTTTTTCTTTTTAATTTTTTTTTTAATGACACGTTTCTCTGTGTGACTCGACTTTCAGTTTTGCAGTTCGCTTTGCAGACACAGCCCGCATGTGAGACTTATCATTCTATTAAGCGGCTCCTGAACTTTATTGATTTTGACAGCGCTACAGCAAAGATCCTCATGAATGTTATTCTTGTTAATGCTACATATTTCCATGTGAAAGCCGGTCTTGGTTATGAAACCGTTTTTTTTAAAGCAGTTCAGTCTGATTCAATTAGGCATTTTTAGCTTGAAGATGTCAAGCTAACTAAGGCTTTGGTTTATAATTGCCAATAGCAAGCGAACTACAGCTAGCGCAGCATTGCAAAACATGAAAGCTGTAGCCTTGAGTGATGACCGTGTAAAAAAAAAAAAAAAAATCTCAGTTATGTTTTTACAACCATAATCAACATTCTGTTATTTATTATTATTATTATTATTATTATTATTATTATTATTATTATTATTATTATTATTAGTCGTATTTAGTGCCAGTAGTGGAGACCGGGGACGATTGGGGCAGCAGTGTGGAGTAGTGGTTAGGGCTCTGGACTCTTGACCGGAGGGTCGTGGGTTCAATCCCCAGTGGGGGACACTGCTGCTGTACCCTTGAGCAAGGTACTTTACCTAGATTGCTCCAGTAAAAAACCCAACTCTATAAATGGGTAATTGTATGTAAAAATAATGTGATATCTGTATAATGTGAACTAATGTATAATGTGACGATTGTAAGTCGCCCTGGATAAGGGCGTCTGCTAAGAAATAAATAATAATTGTAACACCTTGAATTTCTCCAATCAGAAGCAAGCTAGAGTGACGTCACTCACTCTGCACATGCTCAGTTCAAGCCTCTGTATGTCTGTGGAAGAGGAGCGGTCTGTGCCAAAGCCCTGAGATTTGATCTACAAAAATCTGTTTTTGACCTAGTAGAGTTACATTTTCCCCCAATGTCCTTCTTGTGATAGATCCATGTGTTATCCAGTGTATGGATCCAGGCTTTCAGCATTTTCATTCTCTGTATTTATAATTGACACAACTGATTGCTCTTAGTTTTGTTGGTTCTTGTTGGAACATGAGGTTTAGTAATGGCTTCCTGGGTTGGGTCCAGTTGTAACACGTGTTACAATTGACCCCACACACCATTAGCTGAACTATATTTGGGACTCAGAGCAACATGTTCTTGCTTGATAAGGCCTATAATTTTAGGGATGTTAAAAAGTTTTCAAAGTAGGACAGCAACAAATAATTGCCTTATGTGAACATTTTTATTTTTCAATAAAGTTTTTGAGTTAAATAAAAACAAACATATTTGCTTCATGTGAAAATCTTATTCAATAAAACATTCAATTCTCGAGTTAAATTAAATGTGTTGTTATTTATTTAATTATTCTTCACAGAATGTTACATCTGACCCCAACCCCTGGTACAACTGACCCTGGCCATGGGGTCAATTGTAACATCAGACACCTTACATTTCAAACCCTCTTGCCAGATCTATATCAGCTCTTAAAACAGGATAACTGTGGGGATTGACAGAGGACAGGTGTAAGCTGTTTGTATCAAAGTCTGGTCAGACTAGCTCGAATCATCTGTGCGTAATGGAGAGAAAGGTAAAAAGTAAAATGCTACCGGTCTCCTCGAGTATTTCATTATGTATGAATGTTTGCTGACTTAAAGAAAAATAAAACTCAGGAAACTAACAAGTATATCATTTTTATGTATGGGGCAGCAGTGTGGAGTAGTGGTTAGGGCACTGGACTCTTGACCGGAGGGTTGTGGGTTCAATCCCCAGTGGGGGACACTGCTGTTGTACCCTTGAGCAAGGTACTTTACCTAGATTGCTCCAGTAAAAACCCAATTGTATAAATGGGCAATTGTATGTAAAAAAATAATGTGATAACTGTATAATGTGAAATAATGTATAATGTGATATCTTGTAACAATTGTAAGTCGCCCTGGATAAGGGCGTCTGCTAAGAAATTAATAATAATAATAATAATAATAACTATACTTAGCCTATATACCCCAGGTCTTTATAATATACAGCTACAGTCTGGTATACTAGTCTGTAGATCATTCTGAAAGTATGGAAGTTAAAGAACGAAAGAAAGAAAAAAGAAAGAGAAAGAAAGACTAACAGGTAACTTTGTACGGATCTTGTTGCATTTGTTACATGACTGACCACACCACGCATTCTTACCAACTAATTAAAACCAGATACACATCAAGCCAAATTAAACTACTGCTTATATTTTGTGTTTAAAAAAAACACCGCTACCTTCAGTCTTTAGAATCTATGTAGTTAAGTGGGTAATTATATGTAAAATAATGTGATATCTTGTAACAATTGTAAGTCGCCCTAGATAAGGGCGTCTGCTAAGAAATTAATAATAATAATAATAATAATAATAATAATAATAATAATAATAATAATAATTGAAACCCAACTTATCTTGTACGTGACAAACAACATACACTAGGCTAGCGTCACATGTTTTTAAAATAAACTATTGATGAAACAGGTTTAGGAATTTGTGTAAACAGTAAAGGATTGCGAGCAGGGATCTTTCAGGGCAACACAAATGAAGGGAAAACATAATTAATGTAATTTTTAATTGTAGACGCTGCGGTTGAGGGGTGAAGGAGGGCGCGAGTCGGCGTATAGCGTGGCGGCCCGGGTTGAATGAAGAGCGAACACAGAACCGGATTAAACCGGGGGCTGAAAGGGATAGTCAATATACAACGAAGTACACCCCACATAATTACATCCCGGGAGATGAAGGTGATAAATTATAAATTATATGACCTCCTGTCAGTCACTTTTCAACGTGTTTTAGGGGTTTTTTTTTTTAAAAGACGCTGCTGGGGCTCTCCTCCGCCTCCCCCCGAGGTGATTATGTCATGTTGTTTTGCTAAAGAAACCTCTTTGATAAGCGCGCAAACTCCCCCGCCCACGATGTGATTTATCCTGTGGTATTTCTCACCAGGATACTGGCCCATTACACCAACAACAGGAAGCACCCATCCGTCAAGCACTAAAGAAAACAGCTGTTACTGCGCACATCAAGGGACGGATCTGAAACACATAAAAAGCGCCTCTCCGGGGTCCCCCTGCCCCCTCGGCTTTAAGTGTAATATCTCCCGGCCGCACACACACATCACCCGGCGCTACTTCGCTGTCCTTATCGAAAGGTGTTGCCGCGAATTGCAAATGGGACCTCAGTCTCACATCAAAACGAAACCTCGAAATCCTGCCACCGTAATAATACAGTTCAGTGATGGATGTTAAAAGACTTCACAACAGTTCCGTTAATCGGACATTTTAATAGCTTTCTTTCTTTCTTTCCTTTCTGTCTGTTCATTTCTTTCTTTCTCTTTATCTCTTTCTTTCTCTTCATTTTCTTTCTCTTTTCTTTCTTTCATTCATTCTTTCTTTTTTTTTTTTAATTGCGTGCTTGTCACTCCAGTACGTGATTTTTAATGAGGTGACTGCCACCAAATAATTAGTTCGCGGCCATGCGGGGTTGTAAAAGGTCTTAAAAAAAACTGTAAAAAAAAACAAACACTTCATCATTTGACAAAACGCTGTGCAGAAATAACGTGTCAGGAAGCTTCCAAGGTTAAAGATATCGATCACCTGGCGCCAAATACACTTTTAATTTCACGTCTCTCGGGCGATGAACGCTTGGTATTCCATAGCTAAGGCGGCCATATATGGCTCTGTGTTCAGCGGGACTCTTTCTGCTAAGCGTTGGCCTGCTTCTCTTAAAGGCAGTGGTGTGATGGTAAATTAAAAGTGGGTAAGCAGCTGTTTAAGAACATAAGAAAGTTTACAAACGAGAGGAGGCCATTCAGCCCATCTTGCTCGTTTGGTTGTTAGTAGCTTATTGATCCCAGAATCTCATCAAGCAGCTTCTTGAAGGATCCCAGGGTGTCAGCTTCAACAACATTACTGGGGAGTTGGTTCCAGACCCTCACAATTCTCTGTGTAAAAAAAGTGCCTCCTATTTTCTGTTCCGAATGCCCCTTTATCTAATCTCCATTTGTGACCCCTGGTCCTTGTTTTTTTTTTCAGGTCAAAAAAGTCCCCTGGGTCGACATTGTCAATACCTTTTTAGGATTTTGAATGTTTGAATCAGACTATTGGTGGAGTTGAACAGATAAACATGAACAGGTGCATTGTTATAAACCCTCAGCCAACCAGAGCCGCCGCTCCCCATTGTAGATGGCATTTAAAAACGACACATAATCCGGCCACCCACCCAATATTTTTTGTGTGTGTGTGCATACCAGCACCTCTTACACTCGCACACCCTCAAACCGAACACGCAGTCCAGTGACCACGCCCCCCTGATCGCGTCACAGTTCTGGCTGAGAGAGCGCTCAACACAACACAACACAGACGCTCACCGTTAAAACATCTATAACCCAGGATTTGCACATCACAGGATAGTAGAAGCGAGTGCTATATTGCCCAAATTCAAAGTGGGGTAAACCCCGTATACCCTCGACTACACCACTGCTTAAAGGTAACAATGGTACCTGAGACAGGTAAAACGTACCAGAATGGACTGGGGTGTGAATTGAGAAGCCTGAACTGTCCCAAACTGTCCCGCTGAACACGGAGCCTGTTTTAAGAGTGATGTGCGAAATCGACGTGTTATGTTATTTTGCCGGCTGACACACATTGCTTAATAGACCGTGGCAGTAAGCAATACCAGAATGCTATCAAACTTAAATGAAATGACTCTCGCGGGGAGATCCCTGCGCTGTATTTGGTTCAATTAAGCGTATTTTGCAATGCCTGAGGGAAGATGAGTTCAAAAGGGTAAAAATGAAGACGTATTTCATTGTGACAGAAGAGATTATCCTCTGGTGTTTTGTCAAGTGTTTTGATGCCAGATGATTCCCACAAATAGCCTGATATCTGCTATTAGCTGCTGTGTTGTTGCTATTGTTTCATGTATTATTGCACTTTCCACTGTATTTAATGTATTGGGCATTGCTTTTTTTTCTGTATATGATGTATTATGCAGTGTGGAGTAGTGGTTAGGGCTCTGGACTCTTGACCAGAGGGTCATGGGTTCAATCCCAGGTGGGGGACACTGCTGCTGTACCCTTGAGCAAGGTACTTTACCTAGATTGCTCCAGTAAAAACCCAACTGTATAAATGGGTAATTGTATGGAAAAATAATGTGATATCTCGTAACAATTGTAAGTCGGCCTGGATAAGGGCGTCTGCTAAGAAATTAATAATAATAATAATGCATTTCTCTGTATTTCAAGTATTAGATCTTCTTGTTGTTACTGCATCTTGTAAAGCGCTTTGTGATGGTGGTCCACTATGAAAGGCGCTATATAAAATAAAGAAAAGCACAGAGAGGTTTGGTAAAGCATAGGGAAGCATTGTAAAGCACAGAGAGGTGTGGTAAAGCATAGGGAAGCATTGTAAAGCACAGAGAGGTCTGGTAAAGCATAGGGAAGCATTGTAAAGCACAGAGAGGTCTGGTAAAGCATAGGGAAGCATTGTAAAGCACAGAGAGGTCTGGTAAAGCATAGGGAAGCACTGTAAAGCACAGAGAGGCATAGGGAAGCATTGTAAAGCACAGAGAGGGATGGTAAAGCATAGGGAAGCATTGTAAAGCACAGAGAGGCATGATAAAGCATAAGGAAGCATTGTAAAGCACAGAGAGGTCTGGTAAAGCATAGGGAAGCATTGTAAAGCACAGAGAGGCATGATAAAGCATAGGGAAGCATTGTAAAGCACAGAGAGGTCTGGTAAAGCATATGGAAGCATTGTAAAGCACAGAGAGGTATGGTAAAGCATAGGGAAGCATTGTAAAGCACAGAGAGGTATGGTAAAGCATAGGGAAGCATTGTAAAGCACAGAGAGGTGTGGTAAAGCATAGGGAAGCATTGTAAAGCACAGAGAGGTCTGGTAAAGCATAGGGAAGCATTGTAAAGCACAGAGAGGGATGGTAAAGCATACTGAAGAACATGACAAATCAGGTAAACTATGGTACATGCAGAGAATAACCATGGAAACAGCAGGGGGGAATCTGCAGTTATACAGTGCAAAAACAAAGCATTGCACTTTTATAAGGGGAAGCAGACCAGCAAGGGTTAGAAACGATTAATAAAAGTATTTCTAGATCCACAAACTGTGCGCGCCCGACCAGATGCCATGGTTTCAAAGCTCTTCGCAGTGAAATATGTCACCCATCCCAGCCCGTCTTTCAGCATTGTCAAAACCTTCCAGCCCAGAAAAAGAATACTTTCCTCACCTCCTCTTCTCTCTCTCCCTCCATCCCTCCATCCCTCCATGTCTTTCATGTGTCTTCAGAAGCTTGGCTTTCAAGAGAGAGACAGGGAGAGAGAGAGACAAAGGGAGAAAGTGTGTGTGTGAGAGAGAGGGAGAGAAAGAGAGAAAGGGAGAGTGTGTGTGAGAGAGAGAGAGAGACAGGGAGAGGGTGTGTGTGTTTGTGTGAGACAGGGAGAGGGTGTGTGTGTGTGTGTGAGACAGGGAGAGGGTGTGTGTGTGTGTGTGTGAGACAGGGAGAGGGTGTCTGTGTGTGAGACAGGGAGAGGGTGTGTGTGTGTGTGTGTGTGTGAGACAGGGAGAGGGTGTGTGTGTGTGTGAGAGACAGGGAGAGAGTGTGAGTGTGTGTGTGTGAGAGACAGGGAGAGAGTGTGAGTGTGTGTGAATTGGCAAGACAAAGGCGGAAACGCAAGCTCAGAGTGATGGACACTTTAATCTGCATGTTGTACAAGCAAGCAGCACTGAGGCCTAATTACAAGGCGCTGAAAGATCTGAGGCCTGAGGAAGAGGCAACAAGACAACAAAAGAAGCTGTGTTGGAAATCATGTGATAAAAATAATCTAATATATCCAATAGTGTGCATTAGAACACCGCATCGCTTCTGTAGTTCTGATTTGCTGTGCGTCTGAAATCAAACCGCTGGAGATGAAACTCCAAAACAGGCAAGTGAGCGATTGTCTCATTTAATGGATGATTTTAACAGACCACACGTGCGATTCATTTAAAATAGTCACCAGAAAAGGAACACAGAGCCACACGCGATAAAACACAGGAGACTTTTTAGAAGTTGTTTAAGACTCCTGATTAAAGCACAAAGCGGTCTGACATTTTCACACACGAGTGTGTTTCTATATCACTGATTACTGAGCGGAGATTGAAATTCTCACACCCAGAGGTTTCCATGCAGGCGGGTATATGAAGGGTATTGATGACACATCTTGAGGTGTTGTAATCAATGTGCAGGCTGCTGTGTTATATAACTGTTACTCTCTACCACAGCGAGTAGAACCGAACAGATATCTGCAGATCTGCAATGGCATCTGTATTATACAGTGCAAACATCCTGACTGAGAAACAGCAATGAGGGTAAAACCAGCAGTGACCAGGAACTCATTACAGAAACCAGAAGTCCTGCTGTGAAGCACTTCAACTCCCAAAACCACAGCCTTGCTGGGAGGAAGATTCTCCCACTAGAGTAACTGTATGATCTAACATGCTAGATAAAAGGGAAAGCTTTCAGGACTTCAGACTTTATTTCCCCACATGGTCTGAACCTGGAAGCATTCTTTTTAGAATCGGAACTCCACCACGGAACGGTCAGAGTCTCGGTGTTCTCAGAACATTCCCCCTGTCAGTCACTGTGAACCATTCCTGTTAGAATCGGAACTCCACCTCGGAACGGTCAGAGTCTCGGCGTTCTCAGAACACTCCCCCTGTCAGTCTCCCACACTGAAACAGCAGCGTCAGTCTGCCTGGCTATTTCTACCAGGCTCTCTGAAGAAGGAGGTGCGGCTCGTTATTAAAACAGAGAGCTTCCAGTTTATCAACGACTTTCCTTCATCAAGTATTTCTAGTGATTGATGAGTTGAGAGCTGGGCGCTGTTTCTGAGTCATCTGTACTCTCTCTCTCTGTCTATGTATGCATGTATAAATGTGTATATATATATATATATATATATATATATATATATATATATATATATATATATATAAAGACCTTTCTAGCTCCTTACCCCCAGTAAAAACAAGTGAAGTCATTAAGTTTACATTCCCCTGCTCTCTTCAGTGAAAGAAGCCTGTTTAAGAGCCAGTGATTCAGCGAAGGCGATAAGTGATCCCTCTTTCTAAAGATGACATGCCAAACAGGCAGCCCTATTGACTGCGCAGATCAGCCCCGTGCGAAGAGACTGGATCTCTGCTCATTTCCCTCTCAGGCGGAGGGTGTCAGTCGTCGCTGTCAGGGTGGAGGTAGGATAAGGGCTCACAGCGGACCATCGCGCATGTGGCTTGCTGCCCAGGTTTGTTAAGTTTTTCAACTATGGTTTATTTTTTCGTGAGCACGGGGATAGGAGCCCTCACTCACTGTACTTTATTATTATTATTATTATTATTATTATTATTATTATTATTATTATTATTATTTACTGGTTTGTCAGAAGTCTTTATCCCAGGTGACTCACAGGTGTTCCAGGGCAGCGCAGGGTTACAATGCAAGCTTCATATTTAAACACAGTGTAGTTTACAGTCAGTGCAAATAATAATAACACTACTAGAATACAATATGAACTAGGATGCAGCCAGTTAGGATCACAGCAAGTTATATCTACAGTGACATGTTAGCAGTGCAATAGTGCATGGATAGCGCATCAGCTGAGGATCCAGTAACGTGGTGCTGAGGTCAGGAGAGTCCAGTGCAGAGCAGGAGGGGTGAAGGTCTAAACAGGGGGGTCTTGAGGAGGCGGTTTTGGGATGCAGGTTCTGTTACCTGGACAGTATAATTCAATTGAGCAATGCTGGACAGTGTTAGTGCCCTTTCTAACCTTATTAGTATGTCCTGCTTCATATACAACTGTGGGCAGTGCTGAAAGTCTTACATAGCATCCTATATGCATCTCTGGACAGAAGCATTGCAACACCCTTAGAATGAACTCATTTTGCTTCATAAAGTCTACTAACTGGGGATCTCAGTTTCCACATACAGAATTATTATTAATTATAATAATAATAATAATAATAATAATAATAATAATAATAATAATAATAATAATAGACTTCATTGAGGGGAGCTCTGAACCCCAGGACTGGGTGCAGCAGCAGCAGGGCTAGTGTGAGTTTCTAACCCTGCTCAAACTCCTGGCTCCTGATCATTTCAATATTAATAACAGACTTCAGTGAGGGGGGTTTTGAACCCAGGACCGGTTCATTTTGCTTCATAAAGTCTACTAACTGAGGATCTCAGTTTCCACTTTCAGGTTTATTAATAATAATAATAATAATAATAATAATAATAATAATAATAATAATAATATTTTTTTCCAGAATAGTAATGTTGATGATGCTGGTTGAGTCACTCAAGTAAAACACTGTTTTAAACTCCCTGACCCCCTGAAGGTCCACCAGGAAACCAGCGCTTGTTCATCAAACAATTTCTTCTTTAAAAAAATCCAATTGAGAGCGACTCGAGCATCATGAGGACGAAACTGACCGTTCGGATGACCGACCAGATCCGACCGGTCAGCACATTTGAAACTTGGTGTTTACGTGCAAAAAAAATAAAAATTAAAATCAGAATGTACATGTTCCTTGTACCTTAAAGGGCTGCGCGCCAGGAGCTGTTTTGTTTTTTAATTATTATTTTTTTTTACAACGTAGACAGGATCCAATGCTGGCTGGTCAGTGGGCCTCTTTAATTGGCCCGATTGTAAAGTTTATAATCCCCTCTTGAAATCACAACCTTGCAGTGCACAGACCACCACTCGCTGTTTTTCATGTTCCCTCTCAGGCTTCTGTTGCAAAAGCCTGTGTGGAGTCTGGAGCAAGCTTTTAATTATGAATATTTTATTAGACTTCCAATAACTCCTGTAAACGTTTAACGAGCTCCATAACAAGCCCCCCCCCCCCCCCCCCCCCCCGCTTTCATCTGTTTCTTTTCAATTTGTTTTATTTCTTTGTTTTTTCGAGGAGAGATACAACAGAAAGACCAATTGGGAGGGAGGGAGGGAGGGAGGGGAGGAGGGAAGCAGATGAAAAGATCTTTATTTTCCCCCTGCTTTTCTTTTATCCGTTCACTCTTATTTTCGCTTTCTTTTTCTCTTTTTTTAACCCTTATAAAAGCACAGAGAGGTATGGTAAAGCATAGGGAAGCATTGTAAAGCACAGAGAGGTGTGGTAAAGCATAGGGAAGCATTGTAAAGCACAGAGAGGTATGGTAAAGCATAGGGAAGCATTGTAAAGTACAGAGAGGTCTGGTAAAGCATAGGGAAGCATTGTAAAGCACAGAGAGGTCTGGTAAAGCATAGGGAAGCATTGTAAAGCAGAGAGGTCTGGTAAAGCATTGGGAAGCATTGTAAAGCACAGAGAGGTCTGGTAAAGCATAGGGAAGCATTGTAAAGCACAGAGAGGTCTGGTAAAGCATAGGGAAGCATTGTAAAGCACAGAGAGGTCTGGTAAAGCATAGGGAAGCATTGTAAAGCACAGAGAGGTCTGGTAAAGCATTGGGAAGCATTGTAAAGCAGAGAGGTCTGGTAAAGCATAGGGAAGCATTGTAAAGCACAGAGAGGCATGGTAAAGTGCATTAATAAACATGGCAAATCTCTGCTAAATGCTGGTATAACATTGGGGGGAAAAGTGCAAAAAATGCCATGGCCGGCTTTTCAAAGGGAAATTCTTTCATTACCCTTCCTTATCTCTCCCACTTGCATTCTCAGCCTTTCTGTCCTTCCTCTCTCCTTTATTTGAAACTCTTTCCATCATTTCCTTCCTCTCTTTAGTTTTCTCCCTCTCCCTCTCCCTCTGGCTTCATCTCTTCCCCCCTTTTTCGGGGGGAGGTCTCCGTGCCCCCGATGCGTGCAGCGCAGTCCGGAGCTCACACACGTCTGCAGCCCCACTTTGCTCTGCTGTCATACAGACTGAATTACTTTGCTAAAGTGGGGCTTTAGTTCCTTCTTACTCAAAAGTTCCTTTCAAAGGAATCCCTCCCCCCTCCCGCCTGTGCCTGCATGCCCGCCTGTCTCCCTCCTCTTTCTTTCATTCTTTCTTTTTCTTTCTTTCTTGTTTTATTGTGGCAGATCATGTTGAATCAATCTTGCAGTCAGCTCTCATAGAAAGAATACAGACACACACACACACCCCCCTTCTCAGAATGAGGCCGCAGTGACAGTCCTGACACGTGCAATGATTGATTGCAGTTTTCGAAAGTGAGGCGAGACCATGTGACAATGAACACACACACACACACACACACACACACACACGCACACACACACACACTCATGGGGGACCGGGCCAGTTACTGACACTGTATACTTTTTTTTTTCTGTATATTTTTCCCCTTCAGATACACAGAACACAGGTCAAAACAGGAGTTATAATTTTACTGAAACGGTCTGTCTGCCTGTCTGTCTGTCTGTCTGTCTGTCTGGTCCTAGTATTTCATAGCTGAATTTGAATCTAATCGGAGGTTCTTGTCACTGGATATCTTGTGGGCAGGCTGACACTAATACAATCTCGTTAAATGTGATTAATTGCTCATTCCTGAGGTACCGATTAATCTCTTTAAAACCTGAGGGTTGCCTAAGCGGGTTTTTTTTTATATATATATATATATATATATATTGTTCTTGATGAATGTCTTCAAACAAGACATGTGTTAGAGCATGTGACAGAACAACACGAATAAAACAAAAAATAAATTTCAAATATTCTTCCTAACTTTATAAAGCCATTTGGCTGGTCTTCTCCTAAACACCATTACGCTTCAATACGAATCCAACAGGGTTCTAGAACACATACACAATGGGGTTCTGTGTTCACATACAGAATCTTTCAATAGGGAGTTCCACGTCACATCACACGTCACCCTTGGAATTATGGAACACCTTGAGCGTTCCGCTCGTCCGACTCCAGAACTCTCCTAACTGCAGAGGCCGTTCTGCGCTGCCTTGCTACGTAGGCTGCCTTTAAACTGCTGTTGAAACCTTCAAATAAAAGGCTAAAGACTCGCTGTTGTTTCAGGAGGCCCTTGCAGCGCACCAGCGCGACTCTCTCCGTGTCTGCGAATCCCCTCTGCCTTGAGGTTTCTGAAAGGCGCTGGAGAAGAATGCATTTGATTTTAAAACCGTGATCGATGGTTTCGGTAAAGCTCGGTCGGTCGATTTTGGGAGGCAGGCATCGTAGAGATTTCTGTATAACCTGTTGCTCGTGACCTGCATATGACCCCGCCTGGAATCACCGCCCATAAAAAAAAACACATTGTGTACACCGACTTTTAAAAGGGCGCCGCTAATTTGTTGCAGATCTGCTTTTCGCTACTTTTCCACAAGCCCACGCAAGGCGGAGCGCAGCAAACTCGCACCACTTGCGGCAAATAAGAGACAACAGCAGCCAGGCGCAATACATGCAAACGCACGATCCATGATCTGCGGTGCTTCCCGTTTAAAACGCGCCTTGTAGAAATATGCTGAATGTGCTTTCAATATTTCGAACACACTGCGCTCATTGTGAAATGATTCGGGCCGGTCTGTTAAGTTGTGCAGAATTGGATACTGCAGTTATAAAGCACATTTAAAACCATCTTTTTTCTTATACAAGTTATCCGTGTAAAAGCACAGCAAAGTGTAATAAAGCACAGAGAGATGGGTACGCATTGTAAAGCACAGAGAGGTCTGGTAAAGCATAGGGAAGCATTGTAAAGCACAGAGAGGTCTGGTAAAGCATAGGGAAGCATTGTAAAGCACAGAGAGGTCTGGTAAAGCATAGGGAAGCATTGTAAAGCACAGAGAGGTCTGGTAAAGCATACGGAAGCATTGTAAAGCACAGAGAGGTCTGGTAAAGCATAGGGAAGCATTGTAAAGCACAGAGAGGTCTGGTAAAGCATAGGGAAGCATTGTAAAGCACAGAGAGGTCTGGTAAAGCATAGGTAAGCATTGTAAAGCACAGAGAGGTATGGTAAAGCATGGTGAAGCATTGTAAAGCACAGAGAGGTCTGGTAAAGCATAGGGAAGCATTGTAAAGCACAGAGAGGTCTGGTAAAGCATAGGGAAGCATTGTAAAGCACAGAGAGGTCTGGTAAAGCATAGGGAAGCATTGTAAAGCACAGAGAGGTCTGGTAAAGCATAGGGAAGCATTGTAAAGCACAGAGAGGTCTGGTAAAGCATAGGGAAGCATTGTAAAGCACAGAGAGGGATGGTAAAGCAGATTTAAAAAAAAAACCAGGGTAAACTATGGGAAATGCGGAGTGTAAGCATTGGAAACGGATGGGTTAAAACTGCAACAACCGCGTGGCAAACTGTAGTAACCGATGATCACCTGGTAAACTCCATACCCGAAAATAAAAACGAGACCAGATGAGTTACACGTTTATTTTTAAAAGCATACTCTCTATTTGTAAGTGCAGTGTATTAACACGAGTAATAAAATGCATCTAATCTCTCTATACACGCCGCCTCAGACAGTATCAATTAACTGCGTCATAAATTAAGAAGGGGGAATTGACTGGTAGTCGTTATAATTGGATTCCATCTCCTACCTACACAGTCTGCTGTAATCCTTTGCATTTCAGAAAGCAAAACAAACCCATACACTGTGCATGTAAATACGGACCTCCGTCTGAGTTCCGGAACCACTGGGTTCTATAGAGTTAAATGGTTCTAAATGGAATTGGACAAGAGTTGAACAACATTTTTTTTATTTTTTTTAGAAGCTTCGGTTGTTCGGAGTTCTTAGCGGAACTTTAACACGAGGCTTCTAGAACGCACAGCTCGGATTCCATAACACATATCCACACTTCATTATAAAGCACTACGCTTAACGTCTCCCACACGATCAAGCAAAAACTTCGCCAGAGCACGAAACCAATCGAGCTTGGTCTATTTTGAGCAGCTTCTAATGAGGTTTGTCAGGCATAATTTCTAAGTAATTTAACCAATTCGTCGTATAATTAGGTTAGCGAAAATGAGCTCACTGGCGGATCAGTCAGCGCTAATGGAATAAGCCCATTAACACTGCAGATGCATTGTCAGACAGAACACCTCTCTTTGTAGGCGATGTGTTTATTATTATCATTGTAGATACATCAAAAATACACATATTGCAGACTGCATATATATATTAGCTAAAAGAGCCAGCTGCCCAACGTTTCGATATGTTGTACATATCTTTCTCAAGGGAGCCTGTATATATATATATATATATATATATATATATATATATATATATATATATATATATATATAATAAAAACACACACACAATAACAACGTCACCACTATTCTGTGCACTGGCGCACGTTTTCTTTGAATGAAAACCCCCTTTTAAAACGCCTGAACACGACATGACATCGCATTAGCATTAGTAACCCCCCTCCCCCCACCCGTGTATCCACCGGATAGAAAGAACATAAACCACGCTTGTCGAATACATCCGAGCAGACTAAAAACTGCAGTCCGGCAGTCCTCTCTGCCGAAGAAACACCGCCTCTACCGTATTCCCGTGGTACTGACAGTGTGTGACCGCCACGCCCACTCCCTGCAGCTCCCGCCCCCTCATTACCCATGCGGTGCGCTCTGATTGGACGGCGGCGCGGCTCCTTTGATGCCATCCCCGATACTTGAAGTGTTGATGGTAGAGAGGAGTACTTCTTGTGAACTCAGAAGAGCGCAGGAGAGAGAAGAGAGAGATTTGGGACTCGCTGCTGATCGCTGGCTGCTACGGGCTGGGTTTTTTTTTACGACTTGGTTTTATTTTTTTATTTTTTTTTCCTTTTTTTTTTTTACAAAAAGGCTTTAAAATCATATAGGTATATATTTCAAATGAGCGCAGATTGAGGGCGATCACACTCTCTGCGTGGTTTTTTTTGTGAGGGACCGGGCTGTGGGGTTGGAATACAGATCAAGAATCGGAGGAAATGTGATATTATTATTATAATTATCATTATCATTACTATCCTTATTGTGATTGCGGCTCCAGATGAACGTTTCCCCTTGTGGATATACTGAAAGAAACAGCGACGACGGCTGCATCGATAACAGCAACACCGCCGATTCCTTCTCCGTCTTCTCTCCCGAGAAAGAGCTCAAGAAATCGTGTCCGGTTTCTTCCCTGTTTCCGTCGGATCCCGTCAGACAGGCTAAGCGCCTGCCGATCCGGGTTTTGAAGATGCTCAGTGCGCATACCGGGCACTTAATGCATCCGGAGTACCTGCAGCCGCTGACATCCGCGCCGATCAGCATCGAGGTAAATATATCAACAATATAGCTGCGTGCGTGTGTGTGTGTGTGTGTGTGTGCGTGTGTGTGTGTGTGTGTGTGCGTGTGTGCGTGCGTGTAGATGTGTGTGTGTAGGTGTGTGTGTGCGTGCGTGTAGATGTGTGTGTGCGTGCGTGTGTGCGTACGTGTGTGTGTGTGTGTGTAGATGTGTGTGTGCGTGTGTGTAGATGTGTGTGTGCGTGCGTGTGTAGATGTGTGTGTGCGTGCGTGTAGATGTGTGTGTGTAGATGTGTGCGTGCGTGTGTGTGTGTGCGTGCGTGTAGATGTGTGTGTGTGTAGATGTGCGTGTGTGCGTCTTCAGTTTGTAGGCACATTTCTAATACTCGGCTGTCTGCAGTAGCAGTACAGTCATAATCCTTAAAGAAAAATCTCTTGAGCTGTCGCAATCTGCTAGCAGTTTGCTAAAATCTCTGAAGCGCTGTTAACAAGAGCAAGCATTCATTTAAACCATGTATTGTATTTCAAGCGTGTCTGTTTACCTACCATTTGAACACACACACAGATATCTATATACACACACACAGAGATATCTATACACACACACACACAGATATCTATATACACACACACACACACAGAGATATCTATACACACACACACACACAGATATCTATATACACACACACACACACACAGAGATATCTATACACACACACAGATATCTATACACGTACGCTTATCTATATAGTGTTTTATTAATACACTTATTTGTTTAGTTAGTTAGTTTGCCGCGCCCCACTAATTTATATATTTTTAAATAAACGCACCCAAATCTACAGGTTACGCGCGTGTGATGTTTTTGTGGTTGCATTTGGTTTTGTCTTATTCATTCTTATTAAAGCGAGTGACATTTCATACTCTCAACACTGGAAAGTGTGCGTGTCAAATAAACACATTTTAAAACCAGCAAGCGCCCGCAGCTCTCAGTGAGGGAGACGCGTTGTTATTAATAGAGGAAGGGCGTTTGGGAGTATATGAAAACAACTGCGCTTTCAAAACTAAACGCGGACCGTTTATTTTAAGACTTTAATTTAGTAAAATGAACTGTATATATTATTTATTTAATACACACACACACACACACACACACAGAACGCGGTTCTAAATTAAATAAAATGGACGTCAAATAGACATTTCTACGTAGTTAGCTCACATCCAGGCTTCTTAAATTATATATATATATATATATATATATATATATATATATATAAACATTTTATATCTGAAGTTGGTTATGATAAACGAATGTTCTATTTTTTAAATTGTATTTAACGATTAATAATTAGTCTCCTAACGCTTCAAAATTGTTCTTTAGGAATTATTTCAATGTCAAAACCAAGCTCCAGTGCGGTCTTGTGTTACATTTAAATGAACAATTTTCATTGTATCTTTTTTTATATATAAATATTTTTTTTTTTAGTTGGATGCTAAGAAGAGCCCGTTGGCCCTGCTGGCTCAGACCTGCTCCCAGATCGGAAAGCCGGATCCCCCGCCTTGCTCCAAGCTAAACTCCGCGACTTCCAACGGCGTCAGCGACAAGGACTCTGCAAACAGATCGGCCCATCCTAGCACGAAACACGGCGCCGGCGACCACCACCAGTCCGTCGACGACAAGTCCAGCTTCAAGCCTTATGCCAAAGCCGGGGGCGAGTCGAGGAAGGACGGCTCCAACTCGGGGAACGGAGACAGCAACAAAGCGGGCTACCGGCTACCCGGCGGCGCCTGCCCGCCTTTCCCCCCGCACCCCGCCTCCTCCCCGAATTCCCGGGTCGGCTCCCCGCAGCAGCAGCAAGGACACACGCCGCACGAAGCGAAACAGAGCGGCGATTTAATCAGCCAGGATAAAAAGGAGCAGCAAGAGCTCTCCAGGTCTGCGGAAGCTCAGCTGGCCAACTCCAGCCACGTCCGGGCCAGCGCCAACTCGAGCAACGCCAGCTCCCAGTGCAGCCCGCACCACGGCGGCAGCGACGCGGGGAAAGCGGAGCCGCCGCAGCCGCAGCAGCAGCAGCACGGGCACGCCGCGTTGGGGTCGGGCCACGTCGCGCCGGTGTCCCCTTACAAACCGGGCCACTCCGTGTACCCGCTACCGCCTTCCAGCTTGGGTTACCACGGCTCCATCGTGGGGGCCTACGCCGGCTACCCCACACATTACGGTTTGGATCATACCAAGACCAGCCTGGTTGGGGGGCAGCTCGGGGTGCCTGGAAAACACCCGAGCTCCAGCCCACTGACGGGCGCCTCTCCGCCTTCTTTCATGCAAGGATTATGCCGGGACCCTTACTGTCTGACGTACCCCAACGCGCCCCACTTGGGGGGCAGCAACTGCTCGTCCTGCGTCCACGACCACTCCTCCACGCTGAAATCGGGGTACCCCCTGGTGTACCCCACCCACCCCCTGCACTCCCTCCACGCCTCCCCCCTCACCTCCAGCGCCACCCCAACCCTCTCGGGGCACCCGCTCTACACCTACGGCTTCATGCTGCAGAACGACCCGGCGCCGCACATTTGTAACTGGGTGTCGGCCAGCGGACCGTGCGATAAGCGCTTCGCCTCTTCGGAGGAGCTGCTGGCCCACCTCCGAACCCACACAGCCCTCCCCGGGGCGGACAAGCTGCTGGCGGGGTACCCGGGTGCATCGTGCCACCTCCACCTCCCTTCCACGAGCCCGGGTAGCCCGACCGCTTTACCCGGTACCTTCTCGTTGAGAAGCCCGCACAGCCTGGGACTGAGCCGGTACCATCCTTACAGCAAGAGCCACATGCCAGCAAGCGGGCTGCCCGTGCATGCGCTGCAGACCGCGCCTTACTACTCCCCTTACGCACTCTACAGCCAGAGACTGACGTCAGCTTCCGCTTTAGGTTATCAGTAGCATTAGTAAGTATTAGTGGTATTATTATTATTATTATTATTATTATTATTATTATTATTATTATTATTATTATTATTATACACAAAACAGCAAGATTTACAACAAAATGTATGATTTATCCTTTCTTTCTTTCTTTCTTTCTTTCTTTCTTTTCTGGGACTGTGTTTATTTACTGTATGTTAGCTTGAAAACTGAGACAAAAATTTTTAAAAAAAATAATAAAGATTTTTTTTCACCTTGTCACACCAGGAGCGCTATATATATATATATGCAATGGTCGAAAAAACAAACCACGTGATAGCGAGAATATTTCTTGCATAAATTCGGAACCTCCCCCCCAATCTACTATATATATATATATATATATATATATATATATATATATATATATATATATATATATATATATATAGTTTATAATTTAAATAATTCTTCATCTTTTACCCTGCATGGTCTGTCTGTGAATTCTACACAGTTTTGTTTTAATTGGTTTGGAATTCCATTTATTTTTAATTTGTACAGCTGAAAGAGATGCAATATTTTTTGTAATGTGTTTTGGGCGGGGGGGGGGGGGTGACAAAGTAAACCTGCGATGGCAGTGCTATCCAAAAAAAAAATTATAATAATAAAAAAATAAATAAATAATGGGATGTCTTATTTTGTTAATAAATGCAAACTTGATTCTATTTCTCCGTTGTGATTCTGCCTTGTGTTTCCGACTGCATCACAGACACAGTCCTGTCTAGATTAAACGCTCAGCGCTGCATTTAGAAATAAAGAAACCGAATGGACTCCACGGCGAACGCTCCGACTGGAAGTCTTTTCCAAAACCCCTTACGCCTAAAAATAGACGATTGATGCAGTTAAGGTAAATGCTAAGGCGACGGTGCTGTAATATGCTCTAAAACGCACCTGTGCTTTATCAGAGTATAACGTGACACAGTCAACCTCCTATCATTATTCTTTATGTGGTGTTAATAGATCCCCGTCGATCACGATATTTTAGTTACATATTGAGACATTTTTAAACTGTTTGTGTGAATTCTGTGGAGTCCTACTAAAACTGTGGAGTTTTCCTACCAAAACATAAATATGTATATGGGTCACAAATGATTAGATAAAGGGGCATTCAGAACAGAAAATAGGAGGCGCTTTTTTACACAGAGAATTGTGAGGGTCTGGAACCAACTCCCCAGTCATGTTGTTGAAGCTGACACCCTGGGATCCTTCAAGAAGCTGCTTGATGAGATTCTGGGATCAATAAGCTACCAACAACCAAACGAGCAAGATGGGCTGAATGGCCTCCTCTCGTTTGTAAACTTTCTTATGTTCTTAAAGTGTGATCAAACACAGTTATGAGCGCACTGTTTAAGACAGTATTTCTAAACATTCTTTAAAAAGCATTCCTTTAAACAGTCTTTCATTTTTATGAACAGTTGTTCCCTTGACTGGCTTTTAATAAAGAGCGAGGACTCACTGTGCTTGTCATTATAAATCATGCAGCCACTCTTAGCCAATCAAAAACGGCAGGTTATATATACAGGCATGCCTTGTGAAATAGATGCATAGACAGGAAACTTCACGTGGTATAATTATACACGCAGAGGCTGAAAGGGGAGATTTTAACTCGAGCAGAATGGGTTGTTTAATGTATTTAATTTGGATCTATATCTCTTCCGATGTGATTCATCTGTGTGCAGCTCTGCGGTGTTATAACAGACTGCAACATTTCACCAACATCACTGGGGCTGAGAGTTTATTGAATCGCTGCACGCGTGGAAGAACTGAGTCCAAACGAAAGACAGCCTCGTGGGGTCTTAACCGGAAGAGGACAGCGTGCAACAATGTCCAGTGTTTGTTTTTTATTTTATTTTATCCAACAAAAGGAAACATGCTGGACTTCAAAGTGATGTCAGGATGTTATAGTTCGGCCGATGCAAGGCTGGTGAACTCCGGAGGCCACCACGATTAAAATCTCCTTCAAGAGAGATTAAATAAGAGCACTGGGGAGGAAAAGAGCGGCTTGCACCGCCCCCTAGCGGCTATTCAGTACATTACAAACAGAACGGCTAATGGACCTAGCCATTAAAACCAAGGGTGGCCAAAGCGAGCCCTTACACACCTGAATTTTGTTCCTCTTAAAAAAAAGTTTAATTCAGCTAATTAAACCTCCATCCAGACCCTGAAATAGTTAATGATCTAGTTAATTGTGAAATGGCCATTCAGGACTATCTACGTAAATAAAATATAATATATTTTTTTTTATCAGGTGTGCTTAAGACGGATTTCAATTATTGTTATAGATGTATAAAAGGATCATCATTTGGTAATTTCATTAAAAGTGAAACAGCTCCCACTGTTTATGTTTTGACCGTAATTTGTCAGCAAAATTCTCATCATGCATAGAAGCTTGTCCTGCTACAGCCTGACCTCAAAAAAACTAAAACTTGTTTCGTGTGTTTGCCGACCAACGACACGCAGAACTGCGAATAGACGGAGATTTTAACGTCGAGGTCTGACAGGCGCGGTGATTTATGATGACAGTTAGACGGGCCAGCCTGTGATCAAAGCCGCTAAACTGACGCCCCAAAACCTCCAAACCACATTTGAAACAAACACAAACAGTTATTTTTTTTCTCTTCTCATTATTATTAAAGAAAGCTGGATGAAGTTTCGCAGTGATTGATTTAGGGTCCTCGAGTCACCGACAGTCCCTAGGGGGCACAAAATAAAATATAGAAAAAAAGTCACGAAAAATATATACATGTATAAATACGCATCTCCAGTTTGATTCCACCTGACCCCGCTTTCTTTCTCGTATGCAATTTAAAAATAAGCACTGGTAATTATTATTTTTTTCACCCAGCTGGTTATGATTTGTCAGGGATCATGTAGCTTGGATTTCGCATCCCTGAGATCACGGGAAACGTGCCCTGGCACAGCGAGAGCCCTGAGCTCTGCGTGTCTGTGGGGATAATGACATCACGGCCTCTCCCACTGCGTTTTTTTTTTGTTTTGGTTTGTTTTTTGGAATCTTCCGAGCGCTCCGTGTACCCTGTTTTCCTCTTGAAGCTACCCGGAATCCGTGCTTGGCATGTGTTTGAGTTCCCTTTGTGTTTTAACCCGCGATTTGCAAGTTCCCTTTCGCTCAATTTTACACTGGACTGGAGGGAGCCCCCTTTCTCTTAGGGGGTGAGGGAGGGAACAGTTCAGTCTCCATGCCTCAAGCCTGCCCTGCCCTGGACTGGAGGGAGCACCCTTTCTCTCAGGGGGGTGAGGGAGGGAGGGAGCAGTTCAGTCTCCATGCCTCAAACCTGCCCTGCCCTGGACTGGAGGGAGCACCCTTTCTCTTAGGGGGTGAGGGAGGGAACAGTTCAGTCTCCATGCCTCAAGCCTGCCCTGCCCTGGACTGGAGGGAGCACCCTTTCTTTCAGGGGGTGACAGAGGGAGGGAGCAGTTCAGTCTCCATGCCTCAAGCCTGCCCTGCCCTGGACTGGAGGGAGCACCCTTTCTCTTAGGGGGTGAGGGAGGGAACAGTTCAGTCTCCATGCCTCAAGCCTGCCCTGTCCTGGACTGGAGGGAGCACCCTTTCTCTCAGGGGGGTGAGAGGGGGAGATAGCAGTTCAGTCTCCACGCCCATTCAATCTTAGCTCTGTCTGTCTAGAAAAATGGTATCCAGCCTCATCATTACTACCAGACAGCCAACAAGCAACCAGAAGACATCGGCATAAAGATAAATACAAAGAAACAAATAAAACTGCCCCATCAACCCTCTGTACCTCTGCACCCTGCAGTCACACAGATCTGGTTCAGTCTTACTAGATAGGAGAGGAGTGCAGTGCGACAGCACACACAGCCCAGCCGTCCGCTCTGCTTATCTAAAACACACGCAGGAGGCAGTGACAGCGCAGATAACCTGCAGGATGAATCAAGCTGACAGGACCGGCAGAGACACTCAAACCCACAGTGCAAATCACCCAAGTAGCTTGCTTCGTGTTACTTAAGAGTTTTAGGATTGAGACATTATTTAAAAAAAAAAAAACTATATGAATATAATTTAGATATTTGATTTAACATCATGCAATCAAAGCAACTACAAAATGATATCGCTGAAAAAAATAAAGTCTACCGGAAGCCATAATAGCAGTACAGTAGTATTTCATGTTAGATTTTGAAAATGTCACATTTTTCAATTGTCTTTTCGTTAAGTATATGGGGGAACTACAAAGTGGTTTGTAATTCAAGATATTAACGTAACATTATTCAGCAGGTTTCATTCGACTTTATGAAGCACCATCAGTTCATTCTATAGGGGGATTATTATTATTATTATTATTATTATTATTATTATTATTATTATTATTATTATTATTTAGTCATTTAGCAGACACTTTTATCCAAAGCAACTTCCAGAGACTAGGGGGGTGAACTCTTGCTTCATCAACAACTGCTGCTGCTGCTGCTGCTGCAGAGTCACTTCCGATAGGAGCTCGTTTGTTTTACGTCTCATCCGAAGGACGGAGCACAAGGAGGTTCAGTGACTTGTTCAGGGTCACACACACACAGAGAGTCGGTGGCTGAGCCGGGATCTCCTGGTATGAAGCCCCTTTTCTTTAACAGCTGGACCCCCGATCCTCCCATTGCTGTGTATGAAGGCCAGCGACGGGGCCTGGCTCTCTGAATAATCCTGCAGCGTTGGGGTTCTGAGCTGCAGGGTTCAACAGCTTGGTTTGGACTCCATTGCTACAGAGCTGCCCTTATAAAGGTTTCCCACTTCGCACTTTTCCCTCCCTTGCTTTTTCAATGGTTATACTATGCGTTTACCCTGCTAAAAGTCTCCCCCAGGAAAAACACAGCAAAGTGTAATAAAGCACAGTGAACGTAGGGTAAAGCACAGGGAAGCACTGTAAAGCACAGAG